>NW_028318945.1:0-50000 GCF_062004578.1 Staurois parvus
GAGCACCTGTATTCACACTAAAACCTGCTATCCCTCTTCCATTTTTGCTTTTTTAAAGCCAAAAAGTTACTACCAACCAAATTGTATGTGGCTTTTTTTTTTTTTTTTTTTTCCCTCTTCATAGCATTAGTATAAAAGGGTTAAAATCTTTGTCTGTTTTAATTATTGTTCTCCTTGTCCCTTTTTTGCAGGGCAATCTAACCTCACTATTTGTCCTGGGACCATTGCCAATAGGGTTACAAGTGAAAGGAATCCCAAATGTTTGCTTGGGAAATCATCCAATTTTCACACATGGGATTTCTACTCTTTTAGGGAGTTATCCGCTTCTTGTAGTATCTCTTAGACAAGAAGTGCAGGAACATCTCCTCAATGGGGACACACACAGCAGCTAAATCCTGACAGGTTCTAACCCTTTCCCTCTCAACACACAAAAAAAAACTAATTCTATAGATCTGCCTTAACAGTAGAAACTGCTGAGAATCCCTAGTGGTCAGTTATGTGATATCTACTGGAGACACTGTTAGACACCTAATGGCAGCAGGTCATGCTACATGGCCTACACCTAATGGCAGCAGGTCATGCTACATGGCCTACACCTAATGGCAGCAGGTCATGCTACATGGCCTACACCTAATGGCAGCAGGTCATGCTACATGGCCTACACCTAATGGCAGCAGGTCATGCTACATGGCCTACACCTAATGGCAGCAGGTCATATGATCTGTTCCACAGAAGCTGTTAGGATCTGTGTCCCGTCACATGATCTTCACCTAAGAAAAGATGTCGGTCGGTTTGACCTGTCCTTCAACGGAGAGCATAGGACCAAACACTTGGGTGAGACTGGCCATTTTTGAGAACTTGGAGTAGAATCCTCTGCAGGTTGGGTAGATGTTTGTCATCCGTTAGTCTGGACAGTCCTACTACAGGTGCCACTGACACGAATAGTTTACAAAATTTGCGGATTGAGTAGATTACATCATAATGAGCATGGGGGGGGGGGCAATTTTAAGTTTTCCAGCATTCTGGAAGATCTTTGTGACAATGCTGTAGGAATAGGAAGAGCACTCTGCCACCATACTCCTCACCTTGCCTAGGGCGGAACCTCCATGATTTTTCTCTGGGGATGGGGCGAAGCATGATGGGGGCAATGACTTGGTTGAAACGAGCTGAGGGTGCTTTTACCTGCTAACCAGTTGAGGTGCGTGGTGACTTGGCTATCTCTTCCTATTTCTACAACATGCTTTTGGGTCTGGATGAACCTTTCCCCAGCTTGCACCCTCACTAGTCAGTGGCATCCAGTTCACTGGACCTTGTTGGCCTGAGCAGGGGCCATTAAGCTTTGTGACAATGTTTTTGCCATACCATAGGATCAACCAGTTCTGCCAGGATCTGTATGGTACATGGTACATTATGTACAAAACCGGAGATGTAGATGTATATGTTTCAACAGCCCTGGCAAGTTCTTGTGAAAGGGCCTCCAATCGGATGATCAGTGAGACGGTGTTTACTGAGAAACTGCCGTGAGCCAGACTTCCTGTAATGCTTTTCTTCCAGAACAAGATAAACTAGTTTCTACTTTTACCATTTCCTTGTTACAGTTGATTGCACCATTTTCATAACAGTAGTGACCCCGGAAGCATGAGGAACGTTATAAATAACTCTCGTACTTTTAAATCGACCGTTGATAAAATATATATTTTAAGAAACTTTGCCTTGTATAAAAGAGTAGCCCTTCACAACTTTTCCAACATGGAGGAACCCTTGAAATAACTTTCCGGTCCAAAGGAATTCCTGCTAATACTTTAGCTACAGTTGATGAATTATTAGCATGATGGTCATTGGGAAGAATTTCTCCACCCCCTAATCTTAAAGATTGCTAAAAAGATTTTATGACGTCTCCATTTTCAAAACATTCGTGCCCCAGGAAGACATGAGGAACATGTTATAAATATCTTTCATACTTTTAAATGGATCAAAATAACAGCTTAAAGAACTCTTTCCTTGTAGAACATGAAGGAACCCTTGAAACAACTTTTTTGGTTCCAGAGAAACCCTGTTAATGACGAGTATATCTACAGTTCTGACTATTGGCATAAGGTCATTGGGAAGTATGCTCCTTCTATTTTGTGGTCCGAAGAATTCCCCCCCCCCCCCCTTCCCCATTAAAGATGGCCAATAAGATACATTAGTGCCAGGGGCTACTTATCTAAGAGGCAGAGGTTGCTTATTGTGTAAGTAACCTTTAGCAACCTCTGGAGGAACCTTGGGGCTCCCCGGCTGAGAGAGGCTGCCCTAAAGCAATGACCTTTTATTTTAAGGGTCTGCCCATCTAGAATGGGTACTTCAGCTAGGCTTCTCTTTGTCTGTTTGTGTTTTTGTCGTTTTTGTTTTTTTTTGTGTATGGTATTGTATGTGTTGCGTGCTTTAGGTGAGCTTGAAATAGTAATAGAAACCCTGCAACTCTCCGTGGTGGTCCAACTGAGAGCTCCTGAATGCTCCAACAATCCCAGTGGTTGGCACTGTTTGCAGACCCTCAGTAGATAAATTGCCTTCACCATTCTAGTCGCTTTTCGAAAATGATGTGATCTTTTGAGGTCACACAAGATCCCCATAGTCAAGTCAATAGTTGCCTAACAAAAGGGTGGTAGGGCCAAAACTTTGGCCTACTTCTCCTGGAGATCACAGGCGTGCATTTTGTTCTATGCTCCTGTAACCCATATTCAGCCATCAGTGGACCAAAGTCCTAATGCCACTGAGCTAGTCCAGGCTCTGGAGAGATCCCAACATTAAAGTCAGGATCCATTCAGATGCCTAGACCGCTACTGGCTTAGCCTCTCAGTGAACCACTGAGAGCCTGGGCCAGCCATTTCTGCCCCCTCCACTGCCCAATGCTCTGGAGGAGCAGATCAGAGATCCGGTGACTGACAGTCATTATCTCTCTGAAGACCAAGAACTGAGCGATCAGCTGTTGTTTGTCTTAAAGGTGATGGGGGACAAATGCAGCATCCACCTAGGTGAGTATGAAGGTTTGTTTTTTGTAAGGATGAGCTAAGCTTCTAGCCAAACCCACAAGAAAATATCACATGACAGCAGGCCGGAGGCCCAATCAGTTGTGGCCATGGAGCCACATATAACAAAGGGCAGAAGGCTGGTGACGTTGATATAATATAGCAACATGGCCTTGTTCCAATATGGCCAGTTGAGTTTGGCCCAAGCCTTGGCTCAGTTCTATGTTTGCTATACTTTAATGTCAGCTGGAAGACTTGGGACAAGAAGGAAGTTGTTTAATGTGGGAGTTGGCTGAAGTGTTTTTATTAAATGGTGATATACATCTGAATAGAGGAGGAAGCCACCAAAACCTTCAAACATTCAGCAAAAAGAACCAAGGTCTGTAACCAATGTAGGGCATACACAGGAAGGAAGTTATGACTGGGGAAGTAAAGAGTTGTGTTTACAGTTAACATCTTGGTTATCTTGATGGAGTGGTGGGTGGACAGAGTTGCCGGCCACTTTTTTTTTTTTTTTTTTTTTTTTTTTATTTTATTTTACATTTTTGTAAACTCTAGTAATATGAATTTACTCTCGTTGTTTGTTACCTTCCATAAAACTATAACATACCTCCCTCACCCAGCTAACTGCTTAGATGTCTGGGGAAGTCTGCAGCATGTACCAAAAACTGAAACCAGTTCTGCATGGACTAACCCTTTAAGGAACCGAGAAACACGTCCTTTCTGAACGATAACGAAGACCTAACACCCTATGAAAACTCGTTCTTTTCTTTGGGTTGAGCTGAAGAGGGTTTGCACCTTTACTTTCTGTCCTGACAGGAAAGGATGGCAAACCTCTCCAATGGGGACATAAGCTAGAACACAAAACTGAATGCCTTCTCCGCTCACCCAAAAATATTTTGGAGACTTTAACATTAAGTTCTGCAATGGTCTAAAACAAAACAAATGTGGTTTTTGTTTTTGTTTTTTTTTGTTTTTTTTTTTAAGACCTCTGCCAGGTTTTTTTGCTTGCCTTATGTTCCATTGGGGAAATTTTCCTTATTCCTTGGCCAGTTGTCATCAGAACAAATGCCCCCACTGGAATACCCCCCTTTTCATTGCTGTTATGGTACAACTCAAATTTTGGATTTTTTTTTTTTTGAGCTTTTGGTCTTTTACAGCAATCACCAGGAGGAATACAGTGAATCTCCCCAATGGGGACACATGATAACCAGTCATCACCCTATCCAAAATCTTTAAAAAAAAAAAAAAAAAAAAAAAGAGAGATTTGGGGGCTTAGATACACTTTTTTAATTTCTTACTGGTAACCCGTCCTCTTGTAGTGTCAGGTTGAAAAAAATTGTGTAGCGTGCAAACCATTGACTAGCAAGTGTCTCATTCACACCAATGGGCACATCTTATGCCCTGTAAAAAGCACACCTAGTGTGATGTGCGCTGTGAAGGGGCGGTGCCATGCATTGTGATAACATACTTTGAGTTTTTTTCTTTCCTTCTCCTTTTCTTCTCTTCTTTCCTTCTCCCTTTTCTTCTCTTTTTTCCTTCTCCCTTTTCTTTTCTTCTCTTCTTTCCTTCTCCCTTTTCTTCTCTTTTTTCCTTCTCCCTTTTCTTTTCTTCTCTTCTTTCCTTCTCCCTTTTCTTTTCTTCTCTTCTTTCCTTCTCCCTTTTCTTTTCTTCTCTTCTTTCCTTCTCCCTTTTCTTTTCTTCTCTTCTTTCCTTCTCCCTTTTCTTTTCTTCTCTTCTTTCCTTCTCCCTTTTCTTTTCTTCTCTTCTTTCCTTCTCCCTTTTCTTTTCTTCTCTTCTTTCCTTCTCCCCTTTTCTTTTCTTCTCTTCTTTCCTTCTCCCCTTTTCTTTTTCTTCTCTTCTTTCCTTCTCCCTTTTTTTTTTTTTTTTTTTTTTTTTTTTTTTTTTTAATAAACTTTATTGAAATGTAATAAATTTTTACATTTCATTCATTTCCGCAGCATGTAGTGCTGTAGCGCATCATCGTCTTAAATTTTTTTTAAATTATTTTTTGGTATGATCTGAACTAATGGGGCAAAGAGAAAATTTCCTTGTCTGCGCATGGTGTGAATGAGCCCTCATTGTTTTTGTGGTTTGTTTTGTACTCCGTAGCACATTGTCATTGAAGTTCATGGCTTTGTTGCATCACAGGCAATTCTTATTACACGCACAGCTCCGACCTCGCCTGACTCCACACATGGCTTGTTCCTCATCCACAGTAAATGCTTTGTCTGCTAAGCTGATGAAACAGACGGTAAAGGAAAGACTGTCATGGGGTCACAGATGGCACGCTACAGGCTATTGCTGATGTTACGACGTGGTGTCATCACCTGATCTGTCCGTCGTCCTCTTACACCTACGAGTCGTTCTGCACACAGGAGGATGTTGGGTCGGGGCAGGCTGCTGCTGAAAGGCCTTTTGTGCGTTTTCAGGAAGTGGCTTAGTCATTAAACGTTTGACTGGCAATGTGTTGGTAATAATGTGCTGTGTTTATTGCTTTGGACTTGGTCCTCTACGTGGTAACAGCTTAAAGCGGAACTCTAGAAAAATATTTATACAGTTGTGTGTTCTTGGAAAAAAATAGTGAAATGTGTTTTTAAATGCAGCTAGTGCAAGTACCTAAAGGTGACTTCTTAGCCTATTTGTCATCCCTGTAGAGTAAAATGCAGCTAGTACAAGTACCTTTTTAATTTGACTGGGTCGTTAACCTCTTGCAGTTCCCTGATCAGTAAAAGGCAGCTAGTAAAAGTACCTGAATCATACAGAATTGATAGCCTATTGCCATCCTTGAACAGTAAAATGCAGCTAGTACAAGTACCTGAATCCTACAGAGTTATCAACCTCTTGCAGTTCCCTGATCAGTTAAATACAGCTAGTACAAGTACCTGAATCTTACAGGGTTTGTGTCCTATTGCCATCCCTGTGCAATAAAATGCAGCTAGTACAGGTACCTTCATTTTGACCAGGTAGCTAACCTCTTGCAGTTACCTGGGCAGTACAATGCAGCTAGTACAAGTACCTGCATTTGACTGATTTGTTAACCTCTTGTCATGCTCTGTATAGCAAAATGCAGCTAGTACAATACCTGAATCTTACAGGGTTGATAGCCTATCGCTATCCCTGTGCAATGAAATGAAGCTAGTACAAGTACCTTAATTTGACTCGGTAGCTAACATCTTGTACTAGCTGCATTTTACTGCTCGGGGAACTACAAGTACCTGAATCCCACAGGGTTATCAACCTCTTGCAGTTCCCTAATCCGTTAAATACAGCTAGTACAAGTACCTGAAACTTGCAGGATTTTTGGCCATCTCTGTGCAATAAAATGCAGCTAGTAAAAGTACCTTTAATTTGACTAGGTAGCTAACCTCTTGCAGTTAAATGGAGCTAGTACAAGTACCCTAATTTGACTGGGTTGTTAACCTCTTCCAGTCCCTTGATCAGTAAAAGGCAGCTAGTACAAGTGCTTGAATATTACAGGGTTGTTGCCCTATTGCCATCCCTGTGCGGTAAAATGCAGCTAGTACAGGTACCTGAATCGTACAGGGTTATTGGCCTATTGTCATTCCAGGTACAGTAAAATGCAGCTAGTACAAGTACATGAATTTGACTGGTTTATTAACCTCTTGTCATCCTCTGTATAGCAAAATGCAGCTAGTACAGATACCTGAATTTTGGCTTGGTTGTTCGCCTAGTGTCATCCTCTATACAGTAAAATGCAGCTAGTACAAGTACCTTAATTTTGACTGGGTAGCAAACCTCTTGTAGTTTCACGGTCAGCTAGTACAAGTACCTGAATCCTACAGGGTTGTCAACCTCTTGCAGTTCCCTGAGCAGTAAAATGCAGCTAGTACAAGTACCTGAATCTTACAGAGTTGTTAGCCTAGTTTTATCAACAAATGCAGCTAGTACAATACCTGAATCTCGCGGGGTTGTTGGCCTACTGTCATCCCCTGTGTAGTAAAATGCAGCTAGTACAAGTACCTAAATGTGACTTGGTTATAAGCCTATTGACATCCTCCATACAGTAAAATGAAGCTAGTAAGAGTACTAGAGAGGGCTGCAAAGGCTAAATACAAATATTTTATTTAAAACATGGCAATTGTATTTATTTATGGGTCTATTTAGAATACAATTTGCTGTGTGAATACCTTGGCATCTGCAAAGCCATCACAAAAAAATCCTCAATGTGTATTTCATATAATTGCCAGCGCCATCACGTGGCCATAATGTGATATTTTACTCTTTTATTCAGTGATTCAAGAAAATACTGTATTATGGCCACTAGATGGAGCTGAAGATCAAGGGAAATGCACATATTAGATCCCTTACAGTTTTTTTTTTTTTTTTTTTTTTTTTTTTTTTTTTTTTTTTTTTTTTAATAAAGGAATATTGTTTTGGGTAAATGCCTTTTTGTGAGTTACTGATAAGTTGCAGTAACATGCTGATTATTTGATCTTCTTGTCTATTTCCAGAAAAGAAATGCAGTTTTGGTCTGTCTGTTAATGTTGTGCCTGTTTTTGTTTCAGGGCCGTGATATAAACCGTACTAGAGAAGATGCAT
Source organism: Staurois parvus (assembly GCF_062004578.1). Lineage (NCBI taxonomy): Eukaryota > Metazoa > Chordata > Amphibia > Anura > Ranidae > Staurois > Staurois parvus. The sequence goes on from NW_028318945.1 coordinate 7,572, forward strand.
GAGGAGGTTAAACTTGGGGCGTCTTACATTGTAAGGCTGCTGAATCGTCACCAGAAGTTCGACCGTAAGCAAGTGGAAAGGTTTACAGAGACTCTGACCTCCATCTTGTGTGACAAATTCGAAGGGCATTGGTACCCAGACAGCCCACAGAAAGGACAGGCCTACAGGTAACAGAAAAAAAAAGTCCTCACTGGGTCTGTGCTTCCCTATGCAATGCAGGCAGATCATGGCTGGTGGGAGGGACTGTACTTCGCTTCTTGAAAGTAGCAGACCATCCTAGGTAGGGCACACATGTGATGCCGAGCCTCTATAATTGAAGGAACTGAAACTCCGTAAATGTAAGGGGCTTGGGCCCAGGATGGTCTGGCTGGGCTTGGGCCCAGGATGGTCTGGCTGGGCTTGGGCCCAGGATGGTCTGGCTGGGCTTGGGCCCAGGATGGTCTGGCTGGGCTTGGGCCCAGGATGGTCTGGCTGGGCTTGGGCCCAGGATGGTCTGGCTGGGCTTGGGCCCAGGATGGTCTGGCTGGGCTTGGGCCCAGGATGGTCTGGCTGGGCAGGAGAGACCTAAATGACGGATGTCCTCCGCACAGGAAATTGGTGCACTCACTCTTTGTCACTCGCCCCATTCATTCCTACTCCTCTAAATGGCCCATCCATGAGCATGAAGAGGGCGAATGGCCCACATAGCACCACACTAATAATATTGTTGTTTAACACCTTGTGGCCGCCTCTTGGTGGTCTTTTTTTTTTTTTTTAAGTGGGGCTTTCTGATCATGTGATTGCTGAGAAGGCAGCGCATAGCATACAAAGGGCAAGTGTTCCAGCTGAGTGGACTGGAAGGGAAGTGAAGGGACCTTCATACTGCTGGGGAGGGTGGACTATAAGTGAACCTGTCCCAGGCCATCCCCATAGGGTGAAACTCCCACCATGACTATGGGAGACTATTCTACAAACTCGCAGTACATTCCCTTTAAATATTTTCTAGTAAAGCAAAAATTGATGCGAAAGCTGTTCAGTTCTCTTTTTGTAAACCAAGTTCATGGGCAGCGATGTCCAGGATGGCTGGAAGAGTAGGAGTTGCTGGGACAAGACAAGTGACCCATACCGAGAGAGTACCGGGTATTTTCCACTGAATCCCTTTACAGAGCTTGTTCCCATTTTCGCCTGATGTACTTCTTGTTTTTGGTCTCATGTTTACACAATCAATATAAAAAAAAAAAACCCTCCCGAAATGGTCAACAAAATGTCAGGTTTAAAAGGTCAGTCCATGCCCGACTTGTATTGAAACTTTTGGTAAATTTTGGAGCTTTTAAACCATCTAACAGACACTTCTGTCTGTCGGCCTTTATTGGTGATATCTCTGCCATCGGTTCTTGGGCCCGGATACCCGCTCTAGCATTTATGACCCATTCCAACCATCCCTGTGCGGAGTTCCTGGGTCTGCACCTGCTCTGGCAATTGTGAAGCGTTCCCACCATCCTACATTAAATTCCTGGGCCTTCACATCTGCTTAAGCCATTATGAGGAGTTTTCACCATCCCTACACTGAGTCCTCGGGTCTGAACACCTTCTCTGGCCATTGAGGGGTTCCCATCATCCCTGCACTAAATTCCTGGGTTTGAACGCCTTCTCTGGCCACTATGAGGAGTTCCACCATCCCTGACTTAGGCTCCTGGGTCTGCACACCTGCTCTGGCCATTATGAGGGGTTCCTACCATCCCTGCACTAAATTCCTGGGTCTGCACTTTTTTTTTTTTTTTTAAATGGAGAATGTATCGGGAGAAGCTATAACACACAAAGGTGGGCAAGAATTCCAATTGCCCCCAGGTGGAGAGGAATGGAGCAGGAGTTTTATGGTAGGGTGATTCAACTGTTGGGGCATCCAAAATATGCAAGGACCACGTATTGACTTGGCCCACCAGTCTGTCTACAACTAAAACCATTTCTGGTGGTCTGGCCTTTTGAGTACTTGAATCTTATAGACAGCGGGTAGAAATTTTGTGTGCCCACACTTACAAGCCTCCTTTTAAGTTGGGAAGCATGTCCTTTGAGAGAAATGGAGGCTACCAATGCTCCTTCTAAACCAGCCTTTTCCAACCTTTTTACCGCAATGGAACCCTTGAAATAATTTTTAGGCCTTGGGGAACCCCAGCTGAAACCAATTTTATTGGAGGTCCGTAAAACAAAAAGGCCTTTTTTATATTGGTGTAAGATTACCCCTCTAATGAAACATGTCTTTAGAGAAATGTGGAAGCTACCAATGCTCCTCTGAAACCAGACTTTCTCAACCTTTTTACCCACCCTTGAAAACATTTTCAGGTCTCCGGGAACCCTGATGAAATCAAGTCATTGATGGTCACAGGAATAAAAATGCCCTTTACATTGGTGGCCAGTAGAAAGAATGCCCCTATACAGTGGTGGTCTGAATGTTGCCACTCTTCAGACAGATGAAAGTCATTGGCTCTGGATACCAAGTCATTAGCTCCGTACCATTAAATGGGAGGGCAGTCAGCCACCGCTCAAGGATACCCTAACAAGTGCTGGAGGATCCCCAGGGTTCCACATAACCCTGATTTTAACAATGGTGGCCATAATCCGTGAAGACTTTGACTAGAGATGGGCTTTATCCTTGAATGTTAACACACCTTGTCCAGAACCTTCCTAATGGCCCTTCATATTATTTATTTTTTTTTTATTTCCATGCTAATCGTGTACCTTTTTTCTTTACGGTTTCAGATGTATAAGGATCGAGCAAAACCAACTGTTGGATGACTCTGTATTGCAGGCCTGTGTCAGGAGTGGCCTGCGCTGCTCACAGCTTGATCTACCCAGGAACATGTCCATCTGGATTGACCCCAAAGAGGTCAGCTGTAGGTAAGTCATACCTAAGGGACTGTAGTCTACTCTAGTACTACTGAAGTGAAAAGTTGTTGGCTGGGTGGGGCAAGGAAGTGACACCAATGTCTTCCTCAACTGTAACAGAGAAAGTGGTTATGTTCTTGGCTGTACTGTTTAGTAGAGGTGTAGAAATCAAAAAGTGGCTCAACTAAATTACAAATTTGTTGGAAGGTTTCACAACTGTGTGCCTGGAGTTCAGATTGTTGTCTGGAAATATTATGGACCACCTAAAACTAGAAACCTTTTGGCCCCTTGAGGGCTGAGTTGATCCAGGTTTACTAAGCGGTTTGTGAAGTTCTTTTTGGCAGGTGTCATTTACCCCCCACACTGTTGTGTTTTCCCAGGCTTGGAGAGAGCTGTAGCCCTTTTACTGTGAAACCTACTGAGCCCGAAGAGCCCAAGAAGGATCAAAGCTCAGACAAATCTGATCTGGAGACCTCAGACTATCACTCTGATGGCTCAGACACCACAGGATCGCCATCCGAGTGCTCCAGCGAGGATGAGGACAGCATCAGTAGCAAGGACCAGAACACCACCCCGGGGATGGACACCCAAAAGCTTGTAAGTGGTTGAAAGTACACCTGTCCTTGGAGAAACCTAGGGGGCTACCATTCTTGACCACATGTTGGATTTTGAGAGAAAATTCATAAAGTTGGACCATACGAAATCTGTTTGGGTTGGGTTTTTTCTTTGGGTTGACCACAGGTTTGCACTTCTGCTAGCCAGATGTGCTACTGAAATCTGTTGTATCCTAAGCACATTTTTATGAATCAAACTTTATTCATCCAACTGCTGGGAATTATAGAATGTAAATTAGTTTTTCTACAACCACACGTGTCAGTTCTCCCACAGACCTGGATCTCCCTAATAATTGTTTCAGCTGATGTCATGAGTCACCACGTAGACATTCTTCTGTAACTGATTCAGTCCTTTGAGTCATCTGATCTCTGTTTTTGGTTCCTATCCACCCTTTCATTAAAGGGAAAGACATACCATTCAAATTTTTGATTATTTTAAATCTACTACATATATACTATATTTAAAGGAAGCTATTTTTTTGGTACTTTATTTTTTTATTTTTTTTATTCCATCTATTATGGAGACATGGTTTGACCAATATAGTGTAGAAGAACGTAAGTGGTCTGCATGGACCCTTGACCTCAACCCTACTGAACACCTTTTGGGATGAATTAGAATGCTGTTTGTAAGTCAGTTCTTCTTATCCATCACCACTAACTGACCTCACAAATGCTCTTTTGGTTAACGGGTGCAAATTTCCACAGACTCCAAAATCGTGTGGAAATGTTTTCCAGTGTGGTTGAGGCCATTGTAGCCACAAAAGGGAAGTCTGTTCTATATGTGGTGTGTGTGTGTGTGTGTGTGTGTGTGTGTGTGTGTGGTGTGGTATATTTTTTGTGTGTGTGTGTGTGTGTGTGTGGTGTTTTTTTTTTTTTTTTTTTTTTACACAAAGGAAGGGCCAGTTTACTGTCCTCCAGACTCTAGGGGGCTGGACCGTGGCCAGTGGGATGAGAAAATGTCCCAGGCCCAGCATCAGTGAGAACAGACATGGCCTTGAAGTTGGAGGGGGGGAGGGTGTCGGTAGGAGGAGAGGTAGTGCCCTATCATTGGTATTGAAGAAAGGAATAGAGCCCCTTCATTGCTGTTGGCAGGAGGAATAGAGCCCCTTCATTGCTGTTGGCGGGAGGAATAGTGCCCCGTCATTGGTGTTGGCGGGAGGAATAGTGCCCCGTCATTGGTGTTGGCGGGAGGAATAGTGCCCTGTCATTGGTGTTGGCGGGAGGAATAGTGCCCCGTCATTGGTGTTGGCGGGAGGAATAGTGCCCTATGGGACAGATAAAGGCTAGGAAAGGGCCTTTGTGTGTGTGTTACACACACAATTTTTTTTTTTTTTTTTTTCCTTCAGAGAAAGCTCAACAGAAGCCAATTCCTGTGTCTCTAATTGAAACTGCAGAGAGCAGGGGAATGGGGGGGGGGGGGCAGTAAGAGGGGGTCACTGCTCTGATGGGGTATATTTATTAGACCGTGGACGTAAAAATACACTGATGGTGAAAACGGGAAGGTTCACTTGAAGTGAATGTTTGTTGGGTGTCGTATTTACTGCTTTATAAAAATGGCCTCATAGCTATGTATGTAAATTTCAGCTTGAGCTATTGCACTCTGTAAAGCGGTTAAAGATGTCCTGGTGAACAAAGGAAGATGACCCTGCCTTTCAATGAGAATACAAAATATTAATGTGCAATATTTGTATTTAAAGTATTCTAAAAATATTTGTAAACCTTTTTTTTATTATACAAATAATTACAAAAAAAGTCTTTATGGTAAACCACCACACATGCCATGTCTTAACTAACAGTCGTGTTTTTGTTTTTTTTAATTGCAGGGTGCCCAGTATTACTACAGCCCAGCTCCAGCTCCAGCGTCCACCGTCTACTACCACTATCCCAGGAACCCTTTGAGCTTTATTCCAACCTACCAGCCCATGACGGTCTATTACTTGGTCCCAAAGTACGTTAACAATATGCGGACTAGGGGCGGTTATCGCAAATGGAAGGTGAAGAAGTCCCCAACTCCCACCAAAAACTAAACCTTGATTTTGTATGGACCGTTGTGAATCAACCGCTAACCGACCTCTACCTTTTCACCTCTTGGGAGATTATTTTGATCCAATGAAGGTCATCTCACAGGCTGACCACCTTCGAAAGCTGAAGCTGCTCTTGAAGGTCCCAACCTGACTTTTTGTGGAAACTACTGAAACAATTTTTTTTTTAAATTTTATTAGTACAAAGTCTTCACTCAGCACCATGGCTGATAAACGCACTGGAAGTGATTTAGGATGCCGTCATACGTAGCTGAACACCATAAGAGGAATACCCTATATGAGTAATAGAACTGTTTCCTGCTACCTGTGAAGAGGAAATTGGAGCACAGAGATATTATCTTAGAAAAGAACAGTGTATGAGTCCTATATTTTTATGTATGACCTCTATTATTCCACCTGCACCTTGTCTCTCCGTATCCTCTTAACTTTTGCAGTTCTAATGATTTGGTGGCTGGAGACCTATACTGTAGGTTGCATCTGTGATGTACATCTTTGGGATCGTTCTCCAAGACCTGGAACCTTACATTGTGGTTCAGTTCATGGGCAGAGTTGGTGACTGAAAGTTTAAGGCCTGAACAATGTTCATGATTTTAATCAGAAAATCCATACAGCTAAATATTTTTGTTTTTTAATGTCACGAATCTAGAGACCAGATTTTAAACTGCTTTTGGCTTGCACTGCTCACTGTAGACGCCTGATCTGTGCTTGAAGCTTCCACAGATGCAGGACATCTTCATGGTCAGCTAAAGCCTTTTAGATATCCATTTTGCTTGCTTATAAGTGTGAAACCCAGAGCAATGACTCCTTTCCAATGTTCTGCTTGTCCAGAAGGCTCTTCTTTTCATGAAGATGTTTGTCCTTTGAGGTGGACCTTGCACTTCAGAGAAGGTCTGCTTACTCTATGCTCCCTTTATGGGAGAACCTGTGGGAGAACAAAATGGTTCCGATAAAAATACTCAACTTTCCTTGGCTTCCATAATGCAAGAGGTGATGTCATCCTCCTTAGACGATGTTTGGTAGCCCACATCTCGATAGAAAATGCTGCTGCTCAGTGCAGGATGATCTTCCTTCAAGATATGGGCTACTCATTCTGGCCATAAGGACAATGTCACCCTTGCCTCGGCACTGCAGGAAGAAGCCATGGAAATAAGTATATTATCTAACTTTTCCTCCATTTTACATGTTTATTTTTGTTTTTTCATGGAAGTTTGAATACGCAGATCTTGTCATTGAGGTGGAAGGTCTTTTTTTTTAAAGTGTATAGCCAAAACACAATTTGGGGGGGAAATGGGATCACCAATTTTAGTGATGCCCAAGACCGAAATTGCCCTTGCTTTCTAAATATTTCCTTTTCACTTTCTGTTCTGTAGAAGTGAAGACTAGTCCCTCCAAAGGACACGCACAACAAAAAAGACACTGAAGTGTTTTCAGTGGTCCTACTCTGTGAAAAATGAAATAAAAAAAAAAAAACAAACAAAAGCAAAAAAACTATGGCTGTACATCTACTATAAGTGGTAGAAACTGCACAGCACCTACCTCACTACAATTCTCCTATGTGTGTATATAGAGTAATAAATCCACAGTGAGTCAACACTGATGTCCTAATTGTAGAAAAAATATTTTATTACAAGTTTCTTTATTGCAACATATGCAAAACGTGGATGCGTGACAATCTTTCTGTCTTTCAAAAATCTGGGGAAAAAAAAAATATATATATATTATGACCAAGGTACAATACACTATCTGCTGTAGTGTTCTGCCGCCTAATGGTGTATATAGGTAATGCAGTACTTTTTTTTTTTTTTTTTTTTTTTTTTTTTTTTTTTATGGAGCAATGATGAGTCAGAACCCCTCTCAGGTAGAACAGGAAATGAAGATAATCTCCTAAATCTGTGTCTAATTACTGGCTCTGAAAGCACAGACCAAAAAAGAAGAAAATTCTAAATTCCAGTCTGTTTAGCCAGTGTTAGACAGAGCAGGAGGGAAATGAAATTCTACCATATTCATGTGTATTTGGCAAGCCTTAGGTAGAACAGGAAGTAAATATGAATTTCCTAAATGCATATCCATTTGGCGGGTGTTTGGACAGAAAAGGAAATGAGTGAAAATCTTCCTGTTCTGAGACCTGCCAAAGCGACATTAATTGGGTAGATTTTCATTAATTTCCTGTTCTCGTCAAATGTGAATTTAGGAAGTTTGTTCTCTACTTCCTGTTCTGAGACCTGCCAAATAGATAGATGAGAATTTAGAGAAAAATCTTTATTTATTTGTCTGTTTGGCCAGAACAGGAAATGAGCAAAAATTTACCAAATGTCTATTTGGTGGGTCACCGATACAAGAGATAAATGTTTCCTAAAAGCCCATCTATTTTGCAGGTCTCAGAACAGGAAGCAGAGAACAAATTTCCTAAATTCACATTTTGATAAAGGTTTGTTTTGTTTTGTTTTGTTTTGTTTTGTGTTTTTTTTTTTTTTTTTTTTTTTTTTTTTTGGACAGAACAGGAAATAAGTGAAATAATCTACCAACATTTTTTTATTTGGTGGGTCTCTGTTACAGAAGGTAAATAAAAATTTCCTATCTGTTTGGCTGTTAGATAAAACGGGAAACTATTTAAAATCTACCAAACCAATAATTGGCGGGTCTCAGAATAGGAAGTAAAGAAACATTTCCTAAACTCCTATCCGTTTTGGAAAGAACAGGAAGTGAGTGAAAATCTCACAAATTCTTGTCGGAGTGATGTATGTCAGACAGAAGTAACAAATTCCTCTGGAATTGATCATATCACATTTTCCAGTATCAGAGGTGTCCTTGTGAAATATCCCCTCGCTTCCTGGGCGGGTGATGGGACAACAGGAAGAAAGCAGAAATCTCTGTCAAGGGGGGGGGCTCAAGTTTATTCCAATGGAAGATTTTAAAAATCCCTTTTATGAAGGATTCAATGCATTTCGGGGGCTAAAGCTAAGATTAAAAAAAAAAAAAAAATTATCTGGCATTGCGCTTTAGTTAAAGTATAGGTGGCTATTCTAAAGGGCCATTTGTCTGGTCGCTACCTTCATGGCCATAGCGCCTTGTGTTTTTGGATAGGTTGTGCTTGTACTGTGTGGGTGTCATATATCGGAAGTGCGGGCTTTTGTATACACTGACAATATGGTTGCTTATCTGCTATGTTGGCAAAGGAAGTTGTAAGACTTAAATTGGCTGTATGGATAGAAATATTCCAAAATTCTTTTTTTACTTTTCTAATTTTTTTTAACAAATGTATAATTTAATATTCCAAAAAAAAGTTCCTAGTGCAAAAAAAAAAAAAAAAACAAATTCCTGAAACTTCAGAATTGATCTGTGGTGCTGCTTAATTTAAACATTGTCGCATTTTAATTTATATCGCTAATAATACGCTATTGAAGAATGTGAATCTATGGAGGACCATGCTGAGACTCTGGCTGTGGCTGAACCAAAACTCCCATCCTCCTCCATGGCTGAAGATGTTCCAGTTCCCTGCAGTGAGACTCTCAGCTGGCTGGGGTCTTGTCTAGTATTTCCTATCTGCATGTCATTTTCTCAGGTCTTCTAATTTTTAAAAGGTGGATTTATAAAAAAAAAAAAAAAAAAAATTTGCCAACCTATTTGTCCTGTGAAACCGCATGTACATTTTGTCCTGTGCAAATCGAATGTTATTAGGCTATTTTCTCTCCTGGTCAAATTTATTCATGTAGAAAAGCAAATCGGTGAAATACTGCTTTATGTCCACTAGATGGAGGTGATTATATCTTTTATATTTAATGACTGTTGACTCCCTCTCTATCCATCTCTTTTGAGACTCCCTGCATCCGGCTGTATTCTCCCATTTCTCTGAGGATTGCAGTGATCTATCGGCCTCCTGGACCGGTGTCCCGCTTTCTATTTCTCCACCTGGCTACCCTACTTTCTCTCCTCTGAACTACCCACTATCATTCTCGGAGATTTTAACATCCCTATTAATGTCAGCATACCGGCTACATCCCAACTCTTCAACATAACCTCATCTTTTGCATTCGCACAATGTATACCGTCCTCCACTCACTCTGATGGGAATACATTAGACCTTGTTTCCTCCCGCCTTTGTACTCCCTACAACCTCACAAACGCCCCCTTTCCTCTCTCTCTGATCATTCTCCTCGTCTTCAAACACCTATCCCTCCAAGCAGAAAACAATTACCCGCAGAAACCTTCATAACTTGAACCCTGCTCCTGTTATTACCTTTTTGTACCACTAGCCCCTCCCTCCTAGATTGTAAGCTCCAAGGATCAGGCCCTCCTTTCCCTCTTGTATTGAACTGTATTGTTGCTGTATTGTCTCCCTTTTATATTGTAAAGCGCTGAGCAAACTGTTGGCGTTATATAAATCCTGAATAATAATAATATATAAATCCTGAATAATAATAATATATAAATCCTGAATAATATATAAATCCTGTATAATATTATACAGGATTTATATATTATTATTATTATTATTATACAGGATTTATATCGCGCCAACAGTTTGCTCAGCACTTCCCAATATAATGGGAGACAATAGAGCAACAATACAGTTCAATACAAGAGGGATAGGAGGGCCCTGATCCTGGGAGCTTACAATCTAATAGGGAGGGGCTGGTGGTACAAAACAGGTAACTGTGGGGGATGGACTTATTATTATACAGGATTTATATATTATTATTATACAGGATTTATATCGCGCCAACAGTTTGCTCAGCGCTTTACAATATAAAGGGAGACAATACAGCAACAATACAGTTCAATACAAGAGGAATAGGAGGGAGGGCACTGGTCCTTGGAGCTTACAATCTAATAGGGAGGGGCTGGTGGTACAAAACAGGTAACTGTGGGGGATGGACTTATTATTATTCAGGATTTATATATTCAGTCCATCCCCCACAGTTATTACCTGTTTTGTACCACCAGCCCCTCCCTATTAGATTGTAAGCTCCAAAGACCAGGGCCCTCCTATCCCTCTTGTATTGAACTGTATTGTCTCACGTTCTATTGTAAAGCGCTGAGCAAACTGTTGGCGCCATATAAATCCTGTATAATAATCTAGTGTCCATAATGCTGTATTTTCCCTAACTTCTCTAGTTATGACTGAATGTTTGACCTAGAGAGAAAATAACCTAATGACCATTCAAAAAAAAAAAAAAAAAAAAATATATATATATATATATATATATATAATATAGTTTTAAAGTGAAAAAAAAGTGTACACACTTTTACAGGATGAATAGCTCTGCAATCCAGTTTTTGGTTTTTTTTGTTTGTGGTTTTTGTTTTTTTTTATAAATATACCTCCTAGTGTTTGTTTGATTTTGCTACTAATTTAACTAACGGGTTCAGTGTAGGCACAGAAAACCTTTTTGTGTTTTTTTTTTTTTTTTTTTTTTTAATTTAACAGTTCGCTATTTATTGTATACAGCTGAAATGTGGGAAGTCCCAACGAATAAGCTTTGTCAATGTGTTGCACTGTACATGTGGTTAATATACTTTTTTATATATTTTTTTTTTTTAAGCCCATGTAACATATTTTGTATGGAATATTTATTATATAAAACGAAATTACTAACAACAATGGTTCTGGTTGTGATTTTTAGTAGATAAGCCGCACAGAAATGATCAGCTTTGGGTGTATGCTGCTTCTTGAGGAGTCCTATGGGTTCCTGTGTCTCCCTGACACTCAAAGGGGAGATTTCCATGTTAGATCCCAATCTGGTATGGATCTCCTAGAAAATGTCAGTTGCCTGGCTGTTCTAATGCGGAAGGAGTCATTATGCTTTTTTAATAAACTGACCCAGAACAAGCCCAAGCATGCAACAAGTGAAGTCCTTAAAGTGATATTACACTCTGAATTGTTTTTTATGCACTTTCATCAAGGGATTCATTCACTTTACTATCTGCTAAAACCAATGGCCACTACTCCGTACTATTACTACTCGACCTCTCTGCGGCTTTTGATACTGTTGACCATCCGCTTCTCAAACTCCACTCTTGGCCTCTGAGACTCTGCTCTCTCTTGGTCATCCTCCTACCTTTTGCAGCGCATTGTCCTCTGGGGTCACCCTTGCATGCAGGTACTAGGGTTGTGTCTCCTTACACTGTGTGCATCAATAGAAACACACAGACACATAGCTTAGAGCAGGGGCTGACTGACAACTCATGGGGGCCCCCGGCAATAGGGGATCATGGGGCCCCTGTGTCCTTGCTCAAACTCAAAAAAGCCTATGAAAAAGGTACCAGGGGCATCTCATGGGGCCCCCTACTGACCCCGGGCAGTGCCTGAGTTTCCAAATGGTCAGTCCGCCCCTGGCTTGGAGAAGACATTAGTAAAGTAGTGCCTTGCCATCCAAAGGCTAACAGACTGGCTGGAGACTGCACTGTTAACTGTGAAGTCCGGAAGTTCAGGGAAGCGGCTCCGGGAGATCAGGAACCAGCAGTATTGAAGGTTGTAAACTGCAAGTGCTGGGGTCACAATTTTACCAATTCGTTTACTAGGGAGCCTTCCATTCCTTTTTTTTTTTTTTTTAGCTTCCTTCTATTTTTTCATCTGGTGATCCTGCCAGTACATCTGCTGTTTTTCAGAAGCTCAAGCTCTCCAGCAGAATATCAGTTTACATGGGTGAGACAAACCATTTTCCACTGGTAGGGGCAATAATCCTTTTAATCATGTAAAACCTATCCCAAAAGGGGGGTAAAAAAAATGCTGTTACTGATTATAAATTGTTAGCTGAAGTTTGGCTTAATTTTGTTATTGTATTCAAAATCTGCGAATACATTTAACACTTCCCTCCCAGACTGACAATGCATCTGTCTGCTGTGCCTCCTGTGCTCCTTCATCCACAGTTGTCTCGCTAATACAGGAGGTGTGTTACTATCCAGTTCACCAGGAAAAAAAAAGCCTAAAAGAAAACTAATACAGCCACCACATCTAATGGTTCCAGGACAGTGAATTATTAAAGCCATTGGATCAATATGGCAGTCAAAGAATTGGCCTATCAGTGATGACTGGCGGCATATTTTTCCAACAGAAACCTGCAGGCGGCCATTGCTGCCTGCCGTCTGAAAATGTTAATTAGCTGGCAGATTCTCTGGCTTCATTACTTCCTCAGCCAATGACCAGGGGAACATGTGTCGCCCCCCCGATGGCAGGGCTCTTGCTTGCCGTACTGCTTCTGGTCATGTCTGATGAAGAGGTCCTGCTTGGCTCCGAAATAATATTGCTATCTGCTGCGGTGGAGTGTTCATGCATTAAAGTGTTGGACCCTTCTATGGAGTTTCCTGGTGTGCTGGTGACATATTTGTCTTCTGGATCAGAAAGGAATAGAATGTAAAATAATAGAATAAAACAAAATAGCATGGAAAATAGAATAAAACAAAATAGCATGGAAAATAATAGAATAAAACAAAATAGCATGGAAAATAATAGAATAAAACAAAATAGCATGGAAAATAATAGAATAAAACAAAATAGCATGGAAAATAGAATAAAACAAAATAGCATGGAAAATAGAATAAAACAAAATAGCATGGAAAATAATAGAATAAAACAAAATAGCATGGAAAATAATAGAATAAAACAAAATAGCATGGAAAATAATAGAATAAAACAAAATAGCATGGAAAATAATAGAATAAAACAAAATAGCATGGAAAATAAAGGAAAAGAATAAAATAATAAAACAGAATAGCATGGAAAATAACAGAATAGCAAATAATGGAATAAAACAGAATAGCATGGAAAATAATAGAATAAAACAAAATAGCATGGAAAATAATAGAATAAAACAAAATAGCATGGAAAATAACAGAATAGCAAATAATAGAATAAAACAAAATAGCATGGAAAATAATAGAATAAAACAAAATAGCATGGGAAATAATAGAATAAAACAAAATAGCATAGAAAATAAAGGAAAATAATAAAATAGAAAATAGAATAGCATGGAAAATAACAGAATAAAACAGAATAGCATGGAAAATAAAGGAAAATAATAAAATAGAAAATAATAGAATAGCATGGAAAATAACAGAATAGAAAATAATAGAATAAAACAGAATAGCATAGAAAATAAAGGAGAACAGAATAGCATAGAAAATAAAGAACAGAATAAAATAAAATAGAAAATAATAGAATAAAACAGAATAGCATGGAAGATAATAGAATAGAATGAATATAGCCATCTTTCAGATTTCCAAATTTGAATTTCATCATTTTAAATTTAGAATTGATTTTGAAAAAATTAATATACAAAAAAAATTCTGAAAAAAAAAACCATTCTAACATAACAAATATGACAAAACGAAAATATTAACTTAACAAACGAATCCAAAACTAAACTAATTTTTCTGTTGTGCACATCTCTAATGCATCTAGGCCAAGTGCAAGAGGGTCTATCAGATGACTGCAAAATCTGCTAGCAGGAAGTGTTCTTTTTGACCCTCTGGACATCGGGGTCTGTTTATTAAAAAAAAAAAAAATCGCTGTGCAAATGTCTCTGCATTCGCTCAGACTTCACAAATTCTGAGCATATTTTACTGAATACGTTAATTCCCTATGATCGCCAGCTCCATCTAGTGACCATAATGCGGTATTTTCCTGATTGAGATATTTTGGATAAATACAATCTAGCCATTCGATGATCATAGGAAATCAACGATTTAAGCAAAATACAGTAAGAATGTGTGATGGCGACATTCATCCAGCAAATGTTTCCTAAATAGACCCCGTTGGTTCCAGTGAAATCTGCTTTAACTTCAATCAACAAAAAGGAATTGGATAACCAAGATTTTGCTATAGTTTGTCTCGTGACTGTCAAAAAAACATGTCTTGTGAGTTTAATTTTGAACTTAAAGTTCCTTCTTGTGTTAATAAAAATGAGATGATATGGATGATATAATGCCAGCATACATCACATGCCTGCCGTAAGGTGTCTGGAGCAGGGGCGGACTGACCATTTGGAAACTCAGGCACTGCCCGGGGGCAGTAGGGGGCCCCATGAGATGCCCCTGGTACCTTTTTCATAGGCTTTTGTGAGTTTGGGCAAGGACACAGGGGCCCCATGATCCTTTATTGCCCGGGGGCCCCATGAGTTGTCAGTCCACCTCTGGTCTGGAGGCAGGCAGAAAAGGAATTGCCCTGGAGGAGAAGCAGGCAGGATATTGTTGTGGAGTTCTATAGAAAAGGGTGTCACCTGCATCCCTTTGGATGTGAATGCTCTCCTTTTTGCTGCAGGCTAATGGCCGCATGTACATCTGAAAGGATGCAAGAGCTGCTTGTTTGACATCTCTCTGCATGCGGACAGCCCTGAGTTTGCAGGCACATTGTTTTGAAAACAGAAGGAAATTTGAGTGAAGATCATTAAAATGTATAGAAACCCCCAACCAGGGGCAGACTGATGACTCATGGAGCCCCCTGGCAATAGGGGATCATGGGGCCCCTGCGCTCTCTGCACGCTCCCAGCACATATGTCCGTGACTCACGGAAAGGTCCCGATCTCCCCTTTTCGATCGAGACCTTTTAGGGGATCATGGGGCCCCTGTGTCCTTGCTCAAACTCAAAAAAGCCTATGAAAAAGGTACCAGGGGCATCTCATGGGGCCCCTAATGACCCCGGGCCCTTGGGCAGTGCCCGGGTTTCCAAATGGTCAGTCCGCCACTACCCCCAACATTGAACTTCTCCAAAGCTGGTCATAGATGGAATGAATCTCGGCCGGTTCAGCAGGGACCATCCACAGTTCCATCCATCAAATCAACTGCAATACAACCAGCTTGCTGGTTTTTTTAACATGTATTCACTGCTGGGGCGGCACAGTGGCTTAGTGGTTAGCACATCTGCCGTGCAGTAAATGGGTCCTGGGCAGGGGTGGACTGACAACTCATGGGGCCCCCGGGCAATAGGGGATCATGGGGCCCCTGTGTCCTTACCCAAACACAAAAAAGCCTATGAAAAAGGTACCAGGGATATCTCATGGGGCCCCCTACAGACCCCGGGCCCTCGGGCAGTGCTCGAGTTTCCAAATGGTCAGTCCGCCCCTGGTCCTGGGTTCAATTCCCAACCATGGCGCATCCTGCATGGAATTTGCTTGTTCTCCCTGTGCTTGTGTAGGTTTCCTCCAGGTACTCTGGTTTCCTCCTACACTCCAAAGACATGCTGGTAGGTGAATTGGCTCCTGTCTAAATTGTCCTAGTTTCATCCCTGGCCACGCGGGGTCTCCTGCATGGTGGGGGTTGGGGAAAGACCTGGCAACCTCCCTGTAAAATAATTGCTGAGAGAATTGCTTACAAGTGACGGTCCATGCAACCGCCAAGGGTCAGATACGACTGAATGGCTAGAGAGAGAGAGAGAGAGATTCACTGCCGGTAGCCAGGGCTGCTGTTAGAAACCACGGGACCCCATACGGCCAACCTGACAGGCACCCCCCCCCCCGAAAAAAAAAATATATATACTGCAGTTATGAACCAATACAGCGAGTGATCGGTACCAGGGGCGGACTGACCATTTGGAAACTCGGGCACTGCCCGGGGTCAGTAGGGGGCCCCATGAGATGCCCCTGGTACCTTTTTCATAGGCGTTTTTGAGTTTGGGCAAGGACACAGGGGCCCCATGATCAGGGGCAGCAGGGGGAAACATGGTGCAGAAGCAAGGTGATGTGGGGTCATTACTGGAACCGATCCCCTGTATGGCTCTCTCTGCAGCAGCTGAAAGCCGACGGGAGGGAGAGAAGTCAGCTGCTGCAGAAAGAGCCATACAGGGGATCAGTTCCAGTAATCGCCCCTCCGCTGTTCTGATCACCCTCCCTGCTTACATCTTGTGCACCCAGCCTGGGGCCCCCTGCTGGCCTGGGCCCCCTACAGGAGGACTGGTGGTATCCCCCTTATCCACAGCCCTGCCGGCAGCTATGGCCTCCAGTAGTGATTAGTTTTCTGCCGGCAGGGAGTCTTCCCACACAAAAATGCTGCCGAAGGGTCTCCCTCTGTGCATGGGTGTGCGCCGGCGCACCCGGCCGCACACTGGGGTGCCAACAGCTGCATATCGGCTGTTGGCTGAAATCTTCTGTGTTCACACTGGCACCTGCACATGGCTATTAGCTTCCTGACAGGTGAAGACACACCAGGAGAGGATCATGGTTGACAGACCACAGGGTGGCACCCGGGAGAAGAACCTTGGGAAGACTAAGTGAAGACTTGAGCAGGAGTACACTCAGAAACAGGTGCACGTAACTGCCAGAGTCGGAGACGTAGTCAAGGCAAACGAGGGTCATACATGGATAGGCAAGAGAAAGTATAGTCAAGTAGAAGGCCAAGGTCAGTACCAGGAAAACAGGCAGAGCGTGGTCAAAGACCAGCCAAGGTCGGTAGCTGGAATTCTCAGAGCAAGGTCAGCAACAGGAGATCAGACAGCAAGAGCAGGAACACAGGTCACTGGGGAACGGAAGAATTTCCATTGATTACCAGACATCAGCACTTTGGTGCCATCATCTTGCGCCCATTAAATGGACACATTACTGGCCAGACCTCTATCAAAGCTCTCCTTCACTGCTGATTCAGCTCCTTCCTTCTCCTCTGCTCAGCGCAGGGGCGGACTGACCATTTGGAAACTCGGGCACTGCCCAAGGGCCCGGGGTCAGTGAGGGGCCCCATGAGATTCCCCTGGTACCTTATTCATAGGCTTTTTTGAGTTTGAGCAAGGACACAGGGGCCCCATGATCCCCTAAAAGGTCTCGATCGAAAAGGGGAGATCGGGACCTTTCCGTGAGTCACGGACATATGTGCTGGGAGCGTGCAGAGAGCGCGCTCTCAGCACATATGTATTTTCTAATTGCACACAAATATGCAGTCGCTCGGCGTCAAGGCCCAAAAGCCGAGAGGCTGCATATTTGCGTGCGCTCGGCATCAAAGGGTTAAAAAACTGACAATTTATTAAAATATACAATGGACACTCACATAATACATGTGCTCCATTGCACCAAATATTGCACCTATGAATAAACAATCCTTAAAACCGTAGCTGACACCCTCAGGCTCTAATGGATTTCATCGGACTTCTCTCCGTAGGACAGGTCAGCTGAACGTGAGCATCGTGATGTCACCAAGCCCCTCCCCTACGTGTTACGCCGCAGGGACGTGTCTTCCTCAGGTGAATTTCCATTAGTGAAGGAGAGTTTTCATAGAGGTCTTACCACTAATACATGTCCATTTAATGGGCGCAAGCCATTTTTTACCAAACTTAATTGAGGGGTTAAAAATTTCAGGTGAGAGCACAACTGGTGTCAGTGTTGGTGAAGGCACATTGTATATGTCAAAAGGAAGGTTTGGATGGCACAATTCATTATTATATATTGAAAGAATCATGCTATGAAGATGGACTTTATTATTTAGTAGCTTTTGGTTTATATTTATATCATTATTTCACATTGGAATTCTATATACACTATTGGTTAACATTAAGAGAAGCGCAGCATGATTATTTATGTTTGCTGAGGTGCAACCTGGTGGCATCGGATGGACCGAAACATGACATCCCAGAGGTGGTCTATTGGATTTAGGTCAGGTGAGCGTGGGGGCCATTCAATGGTGTCAATTCCGTCATCCTCCAGGAACTGCCTGCATACTCTCGCCCCATGAGACCGGGCAATGTCGTGCACCAGGAGGAACCCAGGACCCACTGCACCAGCGTAGGATCTGACAACGGGTCCAAGGATTTCATCCCGATACCTAATGGCAGTCAGGGTGCCATTGTCTAGCCTGTAGAGGTCTGTGCATCCCTCCATGGATAGGCCTTCCCAGACCATCACTGACCCACCACCAAAACGGTCATGCTGAACCATGTTACAGGCAGCAGAACGTTCTCCATGGCTTCTCCAGACCCTTTCACGTCTGTCACATGTGCTCAGGGTGAACCTGCTCTCATCTGTGAAAAGCACAGGGCGCCAGTGCTGGACCTGCCAATTTTGGTGTTCAATGGCAAATGCCAATCCAGCTCTATGGTGCCGGGCAGTGAGCACAGGGCCCACTAGAGGACGTTGGGTCCTCAGGCCACCCTCATGAAGTCTGTTTCTGATTGTTTGGTCAGAAACATTCCCACCAGTGGTCTGCTGGAGGTTATTTTGTAGGGCTCTGGTAGTGCTCATCCTGTTCCTCCTTACACAAAGGAGCAGATACCGGTCCTGCTGATGGGTTAAGGACCTTCTACGACCCTGTCCAGCTCTCCTATAAATTCAAACCTATGATAAATTGCCCCTGCATACAGTCAAACCATGCTTGCATGAATGGTGAATATCACAATGGCTCCAATGGAGATGGCAGCAAGAAATGTCACAGTTGGGCAAATACAACTTTGAGCAGCAAGCTGGAGTTCAATAGCAGATGTGTAGATATAGATTTTAGGTAACCACAAGCATTCACTGCACACATTCAGGCTTTCCACCTGGGAGTTTTAGGTGTTCCCATCCACCATTGTGCGTTCAGGGTCCCCCTGTTCAATTCTACATGATATAAAATAAAGCCACGATCAAGCATGGATGGTGGGAACCCCTCATCATGGGCACAGAAGGTGTGCAGACCTAGAGACTCAGCACAGGGATGGTGGGAACCCTTCATAATGGACAATCCAGGTGTACAGACCAAGGAACCCAGCACAGGGATGGTGGGAACCTCTCATAATGGGAACACTAGGTGTGCCGACTCAGGAACTCAACACAGGGATGGTGGGAACCCCTAATAATGGGCACACCAGATGTACAGACCCAGGAACTCAGCACAAGGATGTTGGGAACTCCTCATAATGGGCACACCAGGTGTACAGACCAGGAACTTAGCACAGGGATGGTGGGAAGTAGGTGTGAAGACTCAGTAACTCAGTGCAAGGATGTTAGGAGGCCCTCATAATGGGCACGCCAGACACACAGACCTGGGAACTCAGCACAGGGATAGTGGGAACCCCTCATTATGGGCACACCAGGTGCACAGACCCAGGAACTCAGCACAAGAATGGTGGAAACCCCTTATAATGGGCACAGTAGATGTGCATGTGCTCAGGGTGAACCTGCTGTCATCTGTGAAAAGCACAGGGTGCCAATGGTGGACCTGCTAATTCTGGGGTTCAATGGCAAATGCCAATCCAGCTCTATGGGGCTGGGCAGTGAGCACGGGGCCCACTAGAGGACGTCGGGCCCTCAGGACACCCTCATGAAGTCTGTTTCTGATTGTTTGGTCAGAGAAATTCCCACCAGTGGCCTGCTGGAGGTCATTTTGTAGGGCTCTGGTAGTGCTCATCCTGTTCCTCCTTGCACAAAGGAGCAGATACCGGTCCTGCTGATGGGTTAAGAACCTTCTACTGCCCTGTCCAGCTCTCCTAGAGTAACTGCCTGTCTCCTGGAATCTCCTCCATGCTCTTGAGACTGTGCTGGGAGACACAGCAAACCTTCTGGCAATGGTACATATTGATGTGCCATCCTGGAGGAGTTGGACTGCCTGTGCAACCTCTGTAGGGTCCAAGTATCGCCTCATCCTACCAGTAGTGACACTGACCCTAGCCAAATGCAAAACTAGTGAAAAACAGTCAGAAAAGATGAGTAGGGAAAACAATGTCAGTGTCCTCCACCTGTAAATCCATTCCTGTCTCATTGTTGCCCATCTAGTGCACCTGTTAATTTCATTAACACCAAAGCAGCTGAAACTGATTAACAACCCCCTCTGCTACTTACCTGACCACATCGATATCCTGGGAGTGTAAGTGACTTGATCCTATACTCTGATTAAAAAGTGTTCCTTTAATTTTTTTGAGCAGTATAAATATATCTATATACATAAATAGATAAGGTGGTGTGGTGCTAATACCATGTGATAATAGACAAAAAATATACATAAAGGACTCGATATTAAATAGGTGAATACATAAATTATATGAATCTATAGGTGTACACCTAATGTGATAAAAGATGACAAGTGAGCGCACAATAGATATCAAGCTGCTGACATTAAGGATGAACCCCTGTATCCTCAAAGAGACAAATAAATATATAATGCAGAGCTAAATTCATAAAGTGACAGATGCATATACAGTGAAGCGCAAGGTAATCGCGCTAAAGTGACCACAGCATATATGGAGTGTGTCGTCAAAACTGATGAAAAAAAGTGAATGGATAATTCAATAGTGACAATGGTCACTATTTTTTTTTCATCAATTTTGACGACACACTCCATATATGCTGTGGTCACTTTAGCGCGATTACCTTGCGCTTCACTGTAGATGCATCTGTCACTTTATGAATTTGGTGCACCTAATGTGTAGCCCAAAAACATTCCATCAAGAATGTGACTAAATATAAGTGAAACAAATATTAAACCAAATATAAATACATGTGATCATAAATGAACAATAATCATAGCACAAATTCCCAAACATATAATTGTGATGAATCAATCTTCAACAGTGAAAATAAATATGTGCTCAAGTGCATCAGACCATGTGTCACCGTCTAGCATGCACCCTTCCCTCCATTCTTTGACCCTCAAAGAGTCAAAAGGCATAACAAATCACCAGTTAGTCCCAGGTGGGATGAATTTCAGTCTCTGGATGGACACAGGATCAGCTTCCACACAGTCCATGGTCAATCAGCCATTACAATGGTAAGGCACCTTTACAAAACTCCTCCACTCTCCCAATGGCTCATAAACAGGGAATCAAAGAAAAAGCCACCATAGTGTAATAGAGAAAAGTTTATTATACCATACACAAATGCCAAAGACCTACTCACACATTAAAATCGGGTCATAGACCCACCAGGTATGGAGTGTATAGCCCACGGTCAGGATGCTTGCATAGGGACACACATCCACCATCTCCTGAGCTCAGGGCAGGGGTGGACTGACAACTCATGGGGCCCCCAGGCGATAGGGGCTCATGGGGCCCCTGTGTCCTTGCACAAACTCAAAAAAGCCTATGAAAAAGGTACCAGGGGCATCTCATGGGGCCCCATACTGACCTCGGGCAGTGCCAGAGTTTCCAAATGGTCAGTCCGTCTCTGGCTCAGGGGCTCCGATCAGAGGAAGATTACTTAATGAGAAAGTATATACTGATCAAAGGTTGTGCCGCACTATCATGAAGCTGGGGAAGCTTGATATAGACTGTAGTAAAGAATAAAAGAGAGAGCGCACCAACCTTGCGCATTACCAGTATTAATAAATTCATCTACTGTTTACTGAGGTAATGCGCAAGGTTGATGCGCTCTTTCTTTTATTCTTTGCTTGCATAGGGAGTCCAAAGATGGCTGTCGTCCGTGCGTAATTGCGTCACCACGCTCACATGTTATCGTGAGTGTTACATGTCGAACTATGAGAACATTTTCCTTCCACTTCACAATTCTCTGCCACTTTGTGTTGGTCTAACGCATCAAATCCTAATAAAATACATTTACGTTTTTGGTTGTAACATGACAGAATGTGGAAAATTTCAAAAGGTATGAATACTTTTTCAAGGAAATATATATATATATATATATATATTAACAAATAAAAAAAAATTATATATATATAAATATAAAAAAAATTTTTTCACTTTTGGTTCCCAGAGTAAGGAGCTTGTAAAAGGAGACACCTTACCCTTTATCTATTCAAATCCCTGGTGTCATTGTTAGTGTACACATGCAGGGAAGTCTACTGATTAGCATTCATTTGCATAGTCTTTGGTCCCTGATGAGTAGGATTGTTCAATGGAAGTGTGCATATGCTTGACTACTTTTACATAACTCATTTACATTTCCTAAAACAATACCCAGAAATCAGTATAAACAGTACTAATCAGAATAAAAAAAAATTTAATAAAGAAAGCCTATGGTAACTTGTGCTATATAGCTTTATTTTATTAAGTTATATATTTTTTATGTATTTAATTTCCAGCGCTCATTTTTCATATTTTTTTGTGTACATGTTTATAAATATATCTTTTGCTTTATAGCTTTATTTTTTTTAAGTTTATGTAAGTATGTAACTTTGCAACTATATTCATGCATGCTCTGAAAACATTTCCAGTGCTTGTTTTTCATAATATTTTTTGTGTATATGTTTTTATAAATATAACTTTGCTATATAGCTTTATTTAAGTTTTACATATATTTTTTACTTTTTTTTTAAACAATTGACATTTATTCATAAAAAGCAGAACATATAAACATCAGTGAACTACAAAAAGCTTTGCAGTTAAGAAATTATGTAGTACACGGTAACAAATGTTGTTTTCTGGAAAAACTCGGTAGTACAATATTTATTTTATCTATTGGTTAAACTAGATGGTCTTTTTTTTCAACTTGAGTATTTAACTTTGTAACTATATTCACAGATACATTGAAAAAATGTCCAGTGCTCATTTTTTTTTTCATAATATTTTTGTGTATATGTTTATAAATATAACTTTTGCTATATAGCTTTGTTTTATTTAAGTTCTATATTTTTTACTTTTTTTTTTTATTTTTAAACAATTGACATTTATTCATAAAAAGCAGGACATATAAACATCAGTGAACTACAAAAAGCTTTGCAGTTAAGAAATTATGTAGTACACGGTAACAAATGTTGTTTTCTGGAAAAACTCGGTAGTACAATATTTATTTTATCTATTGGTTGAACTAGATGGTCTTTTTTTCAACTTAAGTATCTAACTTTGTAACTATATTCATGGATACTCTGAAAAAATTTCCAGTGTTCATTTTTCATAATATTTTTTGTGTATATGTTTACAAATATAACTTTTGCTATATAGCTTTATTTTTTTTAAGTTATATATTTTTTATGTATTTTTAAACAATTGACATTTATTCATAAAAAGCAGAACATATAAACATCAGTGAACTACAAAAAGCTTTGCAGTTATGAAGTTAAGGTAGTACAATATTTATTTTATTTAGATGGTCTTTTTTTTCAACTTAAATATGTAACCTTGTAACTATATTCACGGATACTCTGTAAACATTTCCAGTGATCATGTTTTTCGTAATATTTTTGTGTATTTGTTTATAAATATAACTTTTGCTATATAGCTTTATTTTATTAAGTTATATATTTTTTTATTAAGTTATGTATTTATTTTTAAACAATTTGACATTTATTCATAAAAAGCAGAACATATAAACATCAGTGAACTACAAAAAGCTTTGCAGTTATGAAGTTATGTAGTACACGGTAACAAATGTTGGCTTCTGGAAAAACTCGGTAGTACAATATTTATTTTTTCTATTGGTTGAACTAGGGTGTCCGTTTATGAACCAGCGGTAATAGATCGCTGCTCAGTTCTCCGGCATTCTCGGAGAACACAGTTCTCCTGTGAATGCAGTTTATGAAGCAGTTCTCCGAACGAAGGGAGAACGGTCTACAAACTCTGGAAAACGGCTGATTTTACTATAATCTCGAGAGATTACAGTAAAAGATCAGTTTACTAAGCAGAGGTAAATTATCTCTGCTTAGTTTTCGGTCCCTCTGATTCTCCAGCTCTGGGCTGGAGAATCTGGAGGGAGAACACAGATCTCCAGAGAAGGGCTGACATGATCTCCTGAGTGTCATAAACTGTGAATGACCAGAGAATAGCTGAGATCCATTGAATCGCAGCTATTCTCTGTGTCATAAATGGACACCTAGATGGTCTTTTTTTTCAACTTAAGTATGTAACTTTGTAACTATATTCATGGATACTCTGAAAAAATTTCCAGTGCTCATTTTTCGTAATATTTTTGTGTATATGTTTACAAATATAGCTTTTGCTATATAGCTTTATTTTATTTAAGTTATATATTTATTATGTATTTATTTTTAAACAGTTGACATTTATTCATAAAAAGCAGAACATCAGTGAACTAAAAAAGCTTATAAAGTTATGTAGTACATGGCAGGGGCGGACTGACAACTCATGGGGCCCCCGAGCAATAGGGGATCATGGGGCCCCTGTGTCCTTGCCCACACTCAAAAAAGCCTATAAAAAAGGTACCAGGGGCATCTCATGGGGAACCCTACTGACCCCGGGCCCTCGGGCAGCGCCCGAGTGCTCGAATGGTCAGTCCTCCCCTGGTACATGGTAATAAATGTTGGCTTCTGGAAAAACTCTGTAGTACAATATTTATTTTATCTAGATGGTCTTTTTTTCAACTTAAATATGAAACATTGTAACTATATTCATGGATACTCTGAAAAAATTTCCAGTGCTCATTTTTCGTAATATTTTTGTGTATATGTTTACAAATATAGCTTTTGCTATATAGCTTTATTTTATTTAAGTTATATATTTTTTATGTATTTATTTTTAAACAGTTGACATTTATTCATAAAAAGCAGAACATCAGTGAACTAAAAAAGCTTATAAAGTTATGTAGTACATGGCAGGGGCGGACTGACAACTCATGGGGCCCCCGAGCAATAGGGGATCATGGGGCCCCTGTGTCCTTGCCCACACTCAAAAAAAGCCTATAAAAAAGGTACCAGGGGCATCTCATGGGGAACCCTACTGACCCCAGGCCCTCGGGCAGCGCCCGAGTGCTCGAATGGTCAGTCCTCCCCTGGTACATGGTAATAAATGTTGGCTTCTGGAAAAACTCTGTAGTACAATATTTATTTTATCTAGATGGTCTTTTTTTCAACTTAAGTATGAAACATTGTAACTATATTCATGGATACTCTGAAAAAATTTCCAGTGTTCATTTTTCCTAATGTTTTTTGTGTATATGTTTACAAATGTAACTTTTTTTCCCTATTGTCTAGCTCCTGTTCACACCGCTGCAACTTGTCATGTGATTTGACAGTACGCACCCTTTTTGTGCCTATGGAAGCGTTCAAATCCATGCGACTCCGATTTGAAAAAGGTTCCTGCACTATTTTTGGTGTTTTCAAGTGCAACTTGCATTGACTACTGTGCATGAAATCGCACAAATGTCGGCAAGCCGCACATGAAATCCCACTGAACGTCAGCTTTGAAATCGCACTGAAGTAGCACACTTTCAAAGCCGCATTCAGTGTGAATGGAGGCTTAAAGCAGAGGTATCTAACTTTTTGATTTTCATGGGCCACGTTGGAAGAAGAGGAATTGTCTTGGGCTGCACCAGGGGTGGACTGACAACTCATGGGGCCCCTGGGCAATAGGGGATCATGGGGCCCCTGTATCCTTGCCCAAACTCAAAAAAGCCCATGAAAAAGGTACTAGGGGCATCTCATGGGGCCCCCTACTGACCCTGGGCTCTTGGGCAGTACCCGAGTTTCCAAATGGTCAGTCCGCCCCTGGGCTGCACAAAAAATATGCAAACACTAAGTAGAGCTGGTGAGCAGAAAAATTCGGGCAGATCACAAGGTAACGATCTCTGATATAGATAATGTACCTATCTGAGGAATAAGACGTATTTGTAATTTTTTTTCATTATAAAAGTAAAAAGAGGGAACATGAAATGAGTGCAATATTGATAAACTACTCCATCAATATCTGGTTGGATGGATGGAGTAGCAATTCTCAATGAATTCTCAAGGTGCTCATCAGATATTTTGGTTCTAATTTTGCCCTTCGTGTGCTTCATACTTGAGGACCAGTTCACACGACATGCATTTCAGTTGCTTTTTTCTGCATCCAAAATGCACAGAAAATAGTTTATACGGTTGTCAGTGTAATAGTTCACATCAGTGCTTGCAGTTCCAGTGCATTCTTGATGCAGAAAAAAAAGTAGAACAGGCTGCATTATTCCTGCACAGAACTGTACTGTAATACAGAAAAACACACCAAAACGCACCAAAAATGCACGTTTCTATTTATATTTCAATGTTTTTTATTTTAAACCGTATAAAACAGAGGCAACAAAACACACCCACGCAAGGGCTATCAATTGCACATATAAAAAAATAATAAAAATAGAAAAAACAGTGCTCTAACGCCAACAGAGCAAAAGGTGCGCCCACGCAGGGGCTATCAATGGCACATAAATTACAAAAACATTAGTATAAGGCAGGCCATAGACGGGCTGTTTATCGGCCGAAGTGTAGGCCGATAAACGAAACATCGGTCGTTGCTGCCACCAATGCTGATGAAAAACGTCCGCTTTTCGTGGATTTTCCAGCATGACCGATAAAAAAGAAAACGAGAAGATCCGCAGAAAACGGCCAACGGCATTGCCCCACTAACGGCGTGAATATTGGCCCGAATTCGGCCGATAAACGACCCGTCTATGGCCTGCATAACTCTGACTGTAACTCAAACTAAAAGCAGCTATCACTGCCACACCAAAAACAAACAGGAAAAGAAAGGAGGAGTACAATGAAAAAAAAATGTAACAAAACCAAAGAGCAGGGGTCTAAGAAACATGTCCTTATTTAAACTGAAGAAAAAGAGAGGGGAAGAAATGTACTGGAATGCATCAAAAACGCACTGGAAAGCATTAAAAAAGCACATTTAGAAATGCATCCGGAACTCTTCTGGACTGCGCTTCTATAGTGTGAGTCAGCCCTAAAAATAGTTGCTCACAAATATCGGTGCTGCCGAAAACTGAAGACTTGAATAAGGCGTGATTGTGAAGAATGGGAGATTTTTCTTTGGAAAGATAAAACTTATAAAAGTCCAGTTTAGAGACACTGTCAAATGTTTCTTCGGTCGCATGTGTTCACTAAGTGTAAACGTATTTTTACAAAAAAATCAACATTTTCAAGTAAGTTTATGGATTTGTTTTGTGCTGCATTCATAGTCGTCTTGGCTTTAACCTCCTTAGCGGTATTCCCGAGTGTAGCTCGGGGTAAAATTTCAGTACCAAAAGCGGTAACCCCGAGCTACGCTCAGGCTTACCATGCGGCGCTGCATAGGGAGTCCCTGCAGAGCTTACCTTGTCCTTGGCTCCCGCGATGTGTCCCCTGCAGCGTCCCCCGCCATCTCCTCCAGCCGATGCTGGCATCCGGCTTCTGTGTTCCGGTCCCTGTGACGTCGGGACGTACGGGCGCCGCCGGCGGCGGGATATTTGAAAATTTTAAAAAATTTTATTTTTTTTCCAAACAAATTTTACATAATAAAACATTGCTGTTTCAACCCATTTCACATACATTTTGTCCCGAGTGCTTTGTCCGGCGCCCTGCCTGCATTTTGTCTGTTCTTTCTGCCTGGAAACTGAGAAACGTCCATGGCGTCCAAAAAGTGTCCCTTTAGGTCAAACGTGGGTTTAGACCGGCTAGAGAACAGCGATAGTAAATCAGAACCACTTGCAGAATTGAGTGATAATGATTTGTGGGGGAAATTCGTCATCAGACACTGAAAACGATTTTGCGACTTTGCTCAGCAATGTGCGAACTTGGCGCTCTATTTCACATTTCAGTGTTTTTGGTTTGATTTATATTATTGAATTAAATTTATTATTATATTATTATTTTTTATGATTATTTATTAAATTATTATTTATGATTTAGTGTTTCAAATTTTATCATATCCGGAATGTTTACTAGACTCTTGTTCGGACAGATTTCAGTGAGTTATTCCTAAAAATTACAGGCCTACAATAAAAAACTACATATTTCCATGCAAAATAATGGTACCGCTTTCAGCACCAAAAATCTGAAATAATCAGACTGCTAGGGAGGTTAAAAGGCAGAGCTATTGTTACTGCAGGATCAGTTATGAAAACCCGCAACTGCTACAAGTAATCATAGCCACTTGGTATAGAACAAGGGTGGGCAACTGTGGCCCTCCAGCTGTTGTAGAACTACAAGTCCCATGAGGCATTGCAAAACTGACAGTTACAAGCATGACTCCCAAAGCCAGAGGCATGATGGGACTTGTAGTTCACCAACAGCTGGAGGGCTACAGTTGCCCACCCTTGGTATAGAATATTGAGTATTATGTCATGTTTTTGGTGCATTAAAATTCTTTAAATTGTATTTTTTCCCCAAAAACTGCGTTTAAAAAACTGCTACCAAATACTGAGTGACATAGACATCTGCAACATCTGCTATTTTATTCCCTAGGGCAGTGGTCTCCAAACTGCGGCCCTTTGCTTGCCTCTATCTGGCCCTTGGGACACTATTGTTCCAGCTGACACCAATGATGAGGCACCATTCCTCCAACTTTCATCATTAATGGGACACTCCTTCTTCCCACTGATACCAATGATGGGGCACTATTCTTTCTGCTAAGACCAATGATGAGGCACTATTCCTCCCACTGATACCAATGATGAGGCACTATTTCTCCCACTGACACTATCGATGGGGCTCTATTCTTCCCACTGATACCATCAATGGGGCACTATTCCTCCCACTGATACCAATGATGAGGCACTATTTCTCCCACTGACACCATCAATGGGGCACTATTCTTCCTTCAAAGACCAATGATGAGGCACCATTCTTCCCACTTTCACCATTAATGGGACACTCTTCTTCCCACTGATACCAATGATGGGGCACTATTCCTCCTGCTAATACCAATGACGAGGCACTATTGCTCCCACTGACACCAATGATGGGGCACTATTGCTCCCACTGACACCATCGATGGGGCACCATTCTTCCCACTTTCACCATTAATGGGACACTCTTCTTCCCACTGATACCAATGATAGGGCACTATTCCTCCTGCTAATACCAATGATGGGGCACTATTCCTCCCACTGACACCAATGATGGGGCACTATTCCTCCCACTGATACCAATGATGGGGCACTATTCCTCCCACTGACACCAATGATGGGGCACTATTCCTCCTGCTAATACCAATGATGGGGCACTACTCCTCCCACTGACACCATCGATGGGGCACTATGCCTCCAATTGACACCAATCATGGTTCACTATTCCTCCTGCTAAAGCCAACAATGTGGCACTATTCCTCCTTTTTTTGTTTTTACATCCCACAGTGTAGTGATCACACTCACAAAACTAGCATCCAGTGCAAAAAAAGCAAGCACACAAAAAAGTGCACAGGGTGTATGTCTAGCCCTCCTTCAAAGAAAAAGGGTCCTAGCCCCTGATCAGAAGCGTCCCTAGGGTTGGTGTCACCTGGTGCAGTGACACTTGGTGACACCCCCTCCGACGATCCCCGCAGAATGAATCGGATCTGTGGATTGAGCATAATGGATCGGTCTCCGATCCAATATGCTCAATCCGCAGATTTGATCCATCCTGCGGGGATTGCCGGCTTTCATTACAACTTACCTTTTCTTGGAGCGGGTCCGGAGTCACCTCGTATAGGTTGCATGCCGACAATCCCCGCAGGATCATCGGCATGCAACCTATACGGGGTGACACCGGACCCGCTCCAAGAAAAGGTAAGTTGTAAAGAAAGCCGACGATCCCCGCAGGATGGACCGGATCCATCCTGCGGGGATCATCGGCTTGCTTTACAAGTTACCTTTTTGTGGAGCGGGTCCGGTGTCGCCCAGTGCGGGCCGCACCTGCCTCAGGACGCCACTGGCCATGATCCCCACTGGGCGCAAGGCTCCTGACAGGGACTGATGCACTCACTGGTCAACCTGGCCAAAACCAGGAAGACCCCTTTCTTCAGGAGGCCTGCCAAAGCAAGGCCACCCTGAGTACTTAGTGGGGCTCCCCCGAAGGGAGACCCCACGAGAGGAGGAGACCCTGACCAAAAGGCCACATGCCTCCCCCCTATGACTTTCAGGGCACTATTCCTCCTATTAAAACCAATGGTGGAGCAGTGTTTACTCCCACTGATTCTGGGACATTTTCTTCTCACACTGGCCCTTTGTTTAAAAAGTTTGGAGACCCCTGCTCCAGAGCCTCCGCTTAAAAATGCATGTAATGTTCGGGGGTTCTAAGTAGTTTTCTAGCAAAAGTGTTAAAGCTACCAATAATTTACCGAAAATTAAATTTTTATACAACCCATTTCGTTTATTTTGGGTTTTTTTTGTTGTTTTATAAATAGGCCATTGTAATAAATATTTTTTAGTTGCTGGAAAAAGTTAGTTTTGCTAAACTCTACCTAGATGTAAACACAACACAAATGTAATTATAACATGCATTGAACTGCTAATGCAGGTTGTTGTTCCTCATTTTGCAGGTGAAATGGGCTGAAAGGGGTGTTTTACTCAGTTTTGCTTGTGTCTATTCATAGGCTGATGTGCTGGGAAAGGGTGTAACTTGTCAAATGTTAATGGAAGAATTGGGAGGGTTGCCAACAAAGCATTGAAGGCACAGACTCCTGTATAGGACAGCCAATCGGGAGGTGGGGTGAAAAAGTGGAGACCCCCACCCATCTCCTAACAACAACATTGGGCTACCAAATTCAAAGAAAATGAAACTTGGAGATGTGATTATCCAGATTGTTAAAACTGCATAGAGATTCAGATCAGGAAAGTCACAGGGGGCATTGTAGAAAGGTTTAACCATTGGAAGTGAAAGGGAGGGGGGAGGGAGAGTAGTTAAAATCTTGTTAATGGAAAAAGAGTTTGTCTTAATATAAAATACATTTATAATTCTGCCAGAAAGGAGAAACTCTAACATAGCCAGATATTAGACCGCAGCTAAAAGAAATTGATTTATATAAATACTCATGTATTTATTGCAGATTACGTGGGATATTACATGGATTAAAGAGAGTTCCACATATACAATATATGCTAGCTATTAAATATAATACCTGTATGGAGATGGACAGAAGATATAATATACCATCATACTACACATATTTAGTTTGCATATTGAATGGGCAGGTTGCTTAAGATAGATAGATAACATGATAGCAATAAAGTTTATTGGGTGGGCTATAGTTTTCTAGATTCATGTATATTAATTCCATGTAATCTATATAAAATATATATAATTAGATATATTCATTATTATTACAAATACTTATATAGTGCCGTCAATTTACGCAGTGCTTTACATATATATTGTACATTCCATGTAACATATATATAATTTGATATATGCATAAATATGAATCTATATAATACACAGTACAATTAACAATTACATTTTAATGTTCCTGACTTTTTGTACAATTTATCTGAAAGATAGAATGTTTGTTAGGTAGGATATATTTACATAGAAGAATGTATCTTAATATAATTATAGTAATAAGTTATATATCTATGGAGTCATGTATGGATCTATGTATAGTTGTATATATCAATGGATATATATGTGTTGTTATATATCTATGGATACACGTATGGGTCTATGGATATTTGTATAGCTATATATCTATAAATACATGTATGGATCTATGGATATTTGTGTAGTTACTGTATATATCTATGGATACACGTATGATCTATGGATATATGTTTGGTTATATTTCAATGGATACATGCATGGATCTATGGATATTTGTGTAGTTATATATTAATGGATACATGTATGGACCTATAGATCTACTGTATATATCTGTGGATACACGTATGGATATATGTGTTGTCATATATATGGATACACGTAGGTATCTATGGATATATGTGTAGTTATATATCTATGGATACATGTATGGATCTATGTGTAGTTATATCCATACATGTATCGATAGATATATAACTACACATATATCCATAGATCCATACGTGTATCTGTAGCTATATACCTACACACATATCCATACATGTATCCGTAGATGTATAACTACACATATATCCATACATGTATCCATAGATATATATGTATAGTTATATATCTATGGATATATGTGTAGTTATATATCTACGGATACACGTATGGATCTATGGATATATGTGTCGTCATATATCTATGGATACACGTAGGGATCTATGGATATATGTGTCGTCATATATCTATGGATACACGTAGGGATCTATGGATATATGTGTCGTCATATATCTATGGATACACGTAGGGATCTATGGATATATGTGTCGTCGTATATCTATGGATACACGTAGGGATCTATGGATATATGTGTCGTCGTATATCTATGGATACACGTAGGGATCTATGGATATATGTGTCGTCGTATATCTATGGATACACGTAGGGATCTATGGATATATGTGTCGTCGTATATCTATGGATACACGTAGGGATCTATGGATATATGTGTCGTCGTATATCTATGGATACACGTAGGGATCTATGGATATATGTGTCGTCGTATATCTATGGATACACGTAGGGATCTATGGATATATGTGTCGTCATATATCTATGGATATATGTGTCGTCATATATCTATGGATATATGTGTCGTCATATATCTATGGATACACGTAGGGATCTATGGATATATGTGTCGTCATATATCTATGGATATATGTGTCGTCCTATATCTATGGATACACGTAGGGATCTATGGATATATGTGTCGTCATATATCTATGGATATATGTGTCGTCATATATCTATGGATACACGTAGGGATCTATGGATATATGTGTCGTCCTATATCTATGGATACACGTAGGGATCTATGGATATATGTGTCGTCATATATCTATGGATATATGTGTCGTCCTATATCTATGGATACACGTAGGGATCTATGGATATATGTGTCGTCATATATCTATGGATATATGTGTCGTCATATATCTATGGATACACGTAGGGATCTATGGATATATGTGTCATCATATATCTATGGATACACGTAGGGATCTATGGATATATGTGTCGTCATATATCTATGGATACACGTAGGGATCTATGGATATATGTGTCGTCATATATCTATGGATACACGTAGGGATCTATGGATATATGTGTCGTCATATATCTATGGATACACGTAGGGATCTATGGATATATGTGTCGTCATATATCTATGGATACACGTAGGGATCTATGGATATATGTGTCGTCATATATCTATGGATACACGTAGGGATCTATGGATATATGTGTCGTCATATATCTATGGATACACGTAGGGATCTATGGATATATGTGTCGTCATATATCTATGGATACACGTAGGGATCTATGGATATATGTGTCGTCATATATCTATGGGTATGTAGCTAGAGATACACGTATGGATATATGTGGTTATATATCTATGGATACATGTATGGATTTATGTGTAGTTATATATCTATGGATACATGTATGGATATATGTGTAGGTATATAGCTACAGATACACGTAGGGATCTATGGATATATGTGTCGTCACATATCTATGGGTATGTAGCTAGAGATACACGTATGGATATATGTGGTTATATATCTATGGATACATGTATGGATATATGTGTAGGTATATAGCTACAGATACACGTAGGGATCTATGGATATATGTGTCGTCACATATCTATGGATGTATGTATAGGTATATAGCTACAGATACACATATGGATATATCTGTTGTTATATATCTATGGATACATGCATGGACCTATGGATATGTGTATAGTTATATATCTATGGATATATGTGTCTTTATATCTATGGATACATGTATAGATATATAGCTACAGATAAACATATGGATCCATGAATATATTTGTAGTTATATATCAATGGATACAAGTGGGGATCTATGGATATATGTGTAGTTATATATCTATGAATACATGTATGGATATATGTATAGTTTTATATATCAATGGATACATGTATGGATCCGTGGATATTTGTGTAGTTACTGTATATATCTATGGATACCTGTATGGAAATACGGACATACGTGTGGTTATATTTCAATGGATACACATAGGGATCTACGGAGATATGTGTTGTTAAATATCTATGAATACATGTATGGATCTATGTATAGTTTTAAATATCATTGGCTACATGCATGGATCTACAGATATGTGTCGTTATATATCTATGGATACATGTAAGGTTCTATGGATATATGTATAGGTATATAGCTACAGATACATGTAGGGAGATATATATCTATCTTCCAGATGTATTGTAGATAAAGTCAGACAGTAAAATTAGATAATTGTAGTGTACATTATTTGTATTATTTGTGTGTGTGTGTATGTATGTGTATGTGTCTTTCCAAAACTGAGCTCCTAGTATTCCTTCTAGCCCGTGCCCCCTCCCCTGACTTCTCCATCAAGATCAATAACACAATCATCAGTCCCTCTCCTCATACCAGGGTACTAGGTGTAACCCTAGACTGTCTGTCCTTTCAGCCCCAAATCCAATCACTGTCCAAATCTTGTAGACTTCACCTCCGCAACATCTCCAAGATATGGCCGTTCCTAACCTCGGAAACCACTAAGCAACTTATTCACTCCCTTATTATCTCTCGCCTTGACTATTGTAACTCCCTCCTCATTGGCCGACCTCATCGCAGGCTATCCCCGCTTCAGTCTATCATGAATGCTGCTGCCAGACTCATCCACCTTACTAACTGTTCTGTATCTGCCACTCCTCTCTGCCAATCCCCCCACTGGCCTCCACTAAGTGTCCTCCACCCCTCTCTGCCAATCCTTCCACTGGCCTCCACTCAGTGTCCTCCACCCCTCTCTGCCAATCCCTCCACTGGCCTCCGCTCAGTGTCCTCCACCCCTCTCTGCCAATCCCTCCACTGACCTCCACTCAGTGTCCTCCACCCCTCTCTGCCAATCCCTCCACTGACCTCCACTCAGTGTCCTCCACCCCTCTCTGCCAATCCCTCCACTGACCTCCACTCAGTGTCCTCCACCCCTCTCTGCCAATCCCTCCACTGACCTCCACTCAGTGTCCTCCACCCCTCTCTGCCAATCCCTCCACTGGCCTCCGCTCAGTGTCCTCCACCCCTCTCTGCCAATCCCTCCACTGGCCTCCGCTCAGTGTCCTCCACCCCTCTCTGCCAATCCCTCCACTAATCTCCACTCAGTGTCATCCACCCCTCTCTGCCAATCCCTCCACTGGCCTCCGCTCAGTGTCCTCCACCCCTCTCTGCCAATCCCTCCACTGACCTCCACTCAGTGTCCTTCACCCCTCTCTGCCAATCCCTCCACTGACCTCCACTCAGTGTCCTCCACCCCTCTCTGCCAATCCTTCCACTGGCCTCCGCTCAGTGTCCTCCACCCCTCTCTGCCAATCCCTCCACTGGCCTCCGCTCAGTGTCCTCCACCCCTCTCTGCCAATCCCTCCACTGACCTCCACTCAGTGTCCTCCACCCCTCTCTGCCAATCCCTCCACTGGCCTCCGCTCAGTGTCCTCCACCCCTCTCTGCCAATCCCTCCACTGACCTCCACTCAGTGTCCTCCACCCCTCTCTGCCAATCCCTCCACTAATCTCCACTCAGTGTCCTCCATCCCTCTCTGCCAATCCCTCCACTGGCCTCCACTCAGTGTCCTCCACCCCTCTCTGCCAATCCCTCCACTGGCCTCCACTCAGTGTCCTCCACCCCTCTCTGCCAATCCCTCCACTGGCCTCCACTCAGTGTCCTCCACCCCTCTCTGCCAATCCCTCCACTGGCTTCCCGTTGCCCAACGGATAAAATTCAAAACGCTAACAATAACATATAAAGCCATTGCCCCAAATGACATCACCGATCTTGTCTCTAAATATCACCCAAACTGTACTCTCCGCTCCTCGCAAGGCCTCCTACTCTCTAGCTCCCATGCTCGTCTCCAGGACTTCTCCAGAGCTTCCCCCATCCTCTGGAACTCTCTACCCCAATTTATCAGACTATCGTCTACTCTGCTCACTTTTAGGCGATCTCTGAAAACCTATCTATTCAGGGAAGCCTATCCTGCCCTCAGCTAATAATGAAATCTTCTACTCTTCCAACCAGTCCATCCCCTACAGTTACTACCTTTTTGTACCACTAGCCCCTCCCTCCTATTGTAAGCTCCCAGGATCAGGGCCCTCCTAACCCTCTTGTATTGAACTGTATTGTTGCTGTATTGTCTCCCATTATATTGTAAAGCGCTGAGCAAACTGTTGGCGCTATATAAATCCCGTATTATAATTATATATATATATATGTGTGTGTGTGTGTGTGTGTGTGTGTATATATATATATATGTATGTATGTATGTATGTATGTATGTATATATATATATATATATATATATATATATATATGTATATATATTATATATATGTGTGTGTATGTATGTATGTATGTGTATGTATGTGTATATATATATATATATATATATATAATGTGTGTGTGCAATTAATATATTCACCTAGGTTACTATAACTCATGCAATAAACATTATTGCTATTTATTTATCTACCTATTGATCTGTCTACCTCAAATACATTGTAGATAATTGTAGCATACATTCTTTGTATTTATATATAATCTTATTTATACATATATCCAAATAATATATATATATGTGTGTGTGTAAATAATATATTCACCCAGGGGCTGACTGACCATTTGGAAACTCGGGCACTGCCCGAGGGCTCGGGGTCAGTAGGGGGCCCCATGAGATGCCCCTGGTACCTTTTTTCATTTTTTGAGTTTGGGCAAGGACACGGGCCCCATGATCCCCTATTGCCTGGGGGCCCCATGAGTTGTCAGTCCGCCCCTGTATTCACCTAATGGTAACCCATCCAATAAATAGTATTGCTATGTACTTATCTATTGATCTGGATCTATCTGTCTACCTATATCTCAGATATATTGTAGATAAAATCAGGTACATTAATAGGAAATAGTTCATTGTGTACAACAAATTGGATTAAATTAAGGTTCAGCACATTTGGAGAGAGAGTCTTCAAGCAGACAGTGCTAGGTGTGGTCATTGTCTGAACAATGGTGGGCTGCCATGTAAATCAGAAAGTAATCCTCTCAATGCCTCACTCAGAAAGTAACACTATAAACAGTCACCTGACCCCTTCCCTTATGTAGTCCTACATCTCCACACAAACTTTAGACAGAGAAGACAGAGAGGTAAGTATCTCCAGGAGCATCATCTACACTGGGAACACTGAGGTTTGTGCAAGATACATTTGGATTTCTTTATATATTTTTTACTATTCTATGTAATGAATCATGTCTTATGCCGGCCATAGACTGGTAAAAAATCGGCCGATTTTCGCACTGTTAGTGGGTTAATTAGTCGGCCGTATTTTGGGTTTTTTGCAGAGTTTTTTTAATCGGTCATGTTGGAAAATGTGCAGCCGATTTGGACGATCGGCTGATTTAATTTCCTTTAAAATGTATCACATTTGTGATTATTGTATTATGCTTTATCACTATTGATGGATATCACATATATATGTTCCTGAAGTTTCTTTGTGTATGTTCATTGTAAAAGGAATTATTTTTAATATTTTTTTTTTTTATTTTGGACAGTGATGGTTTCCAGTCAATTTTATTTTTTTTTTTCAGCTGATGTTAACTATCAAACTGCTATAAGACTTACATTTACTAAAGGCTAATTGGCCAATCACTTTGCAGAGGAAGTTTTCCAAGGTAAATTTTTCCAATTTTTTTTAAAAAAGATGAAATGAAAAAAAAAAATGTTTTTTTTTTTTTTGCACATGATTGGATGATGGAAATCAAGAGAGTTTACCTTTTTCACAAAGCCAGAATTCCCTTTAGGAAT
Source organism: Staurois parvus (assembly GCF_062004578.1). Lineage (NCBI taxonomy): Eukaryota > Metazoa > Chordata > Amphibia > Anura > Ranidae > Staurois > Staurois parvus. Next base: position 45,542 of record NW_028318945.1, read on the forward strand.
GAATATCCTATTTGCCTTCAATAATTTAACCACAAAGTATACTAAATTGTGCCTAAAGACTGATTGTTTTGGATAGAGTAGGGTTAGAGCCTTTATCAGTAGTTTTTATTAATGCCCATGTTGGGAAGATTTACCCATTTCATTTTTGTGACTATTGTCACAGAAAGTGATAGTATGAAAAAAAAAAATCAAAGATGTTGAGTTCTCACTGGAACAGAAGTAGAAGGAAAATGAACTATTGGGTATATTTATTCTGGTGATAATTGTTTAAAAAAAATCCCTTTGGTGAAAAAAAATCTTTCCAACTAGACATTGAATAAAACCCTGGTCATTTTTTAATGTCTATACTATATCCCAAGAAAAAACAAAGAATGTTTGGGTTTTAGATATACGTTAAGGCATGCTAACGGGACTTCCCAGCCGATTATCATTGCATGATATTTTAACATACCTTAAGTGCTGTTAGAGTATAAGACTTGGGCCAAAGGTTTTGTGGAAAAATAAAAAGAAAGTGTCTCCACTGAATGAAAAATGCAACATTTGTGCTCTTGTCTTACTAGAAACCATGACATTTACTGGCATCCCACTGGTGATGAGGGATGAGGTGGTTGCTGCAGTTGAATTCCTCAAGATTGTGGTTAACACATTCCAGCAGCTGCATCCACTGACCGTGCGGTCATTTGGGGAAACATTAGCAGAAGTTTTGTGCCATAAATACACTGGACGCTGGTACTTGGACCAACCAAAAAAGGAACAGGCATACAGGTAAGTCTTTTTTTTATTCTACAGTCTGAGAAGTATTCTTTGATTATTTGAAGATATTAGATGGCCATTGTCCACTGCTTCAACTTTCTTGGTTGGTAGGCTGAGTTGATCATGGATTACTTGTATGTCTTGGATATTCCAGTGATGAGATCTCCCTGCCATACTTTCCAACTCCTTATCTGTTGGCCATTATCCAGTGCTTCAACTTTCTTGGTTGGTAGGCTGAGTTGGCCTTTAAATGCTTATAGTTCTTGGATATTCCAATGAGGAGATCTCCCTGCCAACTCCTTACCTTTTGGCAATTGTCCAATGCTTCAACTTTTTTGGTTGGTTGAATTTATTTTGGATTACTTCTATATGAGATCTCCCTGTCATATTTGCAACTCCTTTATTTATTGGTCATTGTCCAGTGCTTCAACTTTCTTGGTTGGTTGAGTTTGCTGAGGATTACTTGTATATGAGATCTCCCTGACATACTTTCCAACTCCTTACCTATTGGCCACTGTCCAGTGCTTCAACTTTCTTTGTTGTTTGAATTTGCCTCAGATTACTTATATATGAGATCTCTCTGCCACACTTTCCAACTCCTTACCAATTGCCCATTGTCTAGTGCTTTAACTTTCTTTGTTGTTTGAATTTGCCTCGGATTACTTCTATATGAGATCTCTCTGCCACACTTTCCAACTCCTTACCGATTGGCCATTGTCTAGTGCTTCAACTTTCTTGGTTGGTTGAGTTTGCCTTGACCTATTTATATATGAGATCTCCCTGCCATGCTTTCCAACTTCTCACCTATTGGCCACTGTCCAATGCTTCAACTTTCTTGGCTGGTTGAGTTTGCCTTGTCCTATTTATATATGAGATCTCCCTGCCATGCTTTCCAACTTCTCACCTATTGGCCACTGTCCAATGCTTCAACTTTCTTGGCTGGTTGAGTTTGCCTTGGCTTACTTATATATGAGGTCTCCCTGCCATACTTTCCAACTCCTTATTGGGAGTTCTGTGTGTTCCCATTCACCTTTTGGTGTTTCAGTTACACTTGTGAAATTTAAAAATAAATAAAAGAAGATATTTAGCAATTGGAAAACCTTCATAATGGCCACAGTTAGTCGGCAGACCCAGGAACTCAAGATGAGAGATCTCGCCAATAGCGCCCTCAAAAGGTATAAGGAACTGCCAGATGGTTTAACTCACCAGCAAATACAAAAACAAAAATATCATTTATGGGTGCACAGACCTTTTAGGGCCAGAAGGTGAAGGAATTACAGACTCCTTTTTGTGGTTGAATATCTCATTCTGACTGTTTTCTCTTTCAGATGTATCAGAATCACCAAAGAAGACATGGATCCGACCATCCTAGAGGCCTGTGCTCGGTGTGGCCTAAAGTACACAGACTTATGTCTGCCTGAAGAGATGACTCTATGGATTAACCCAGATGATGTATCCTGTTGGTGAGTAACCAAAATCTCCTAGGACAATCTTTTAGCAATTCTGTGTGTGTGTGTGTGTGGTACTCGGATATTAGGTCGGTGATGTAGTTCGGGGCAGTATGGTATGTGTATGTGTATGTGTGTGTGTGTATATGTGTGTGTGTGTGTGTGTGTGTGTGTATATATATATATATATATATATATATATATATATATATATATATATATAGTGGTTGTAAGTCAGTGATCATATCTTAAGGAAAACCTAACCTTAACATTAACCAGCCAATGCCACAGATTGGTGACAACATACCATGACACCATTTTTTTGTCTCCCCCCCCCCCCCCGCCCGGACACCACCCCCCATTGACTTCTCTATCACATCGAACAACGCTACCATCAAACCCGCCCCGCAGGCCAGAGTACTTGGTGTCATTCTGGACTTCAACCTGTCCTTCCAGCCCCAAGTCCAATCTTTAACAAACTCGTGCAGACTCCACCTCCTCAACATCGCCAAAATCCGCACGTTCCTAACCCCAGAAACCACTAATCAGTTCATCCACTCCCTCCTCATATCACGACTCGACTCCCTCCTTACTGGCCTGCCTCGCCGCTGGCTATCCCTGCTTCAGTCGATCCTGAATACGGCGGCCAGACTCATTCACCTCACCAACTGCTCCATCTCCGCCACCCCCCTCTGCCAAAACCTCCACTGGCTTCCGATTGCCCAACGGATCAAAATCCTAACACTGACGTACAAAGCCGTCCACCATACTGCCCCGAACTACATCACTGACCTAATATCCAAGTACCGCCCAACACGCACACTCCGCTCCTCACAAGACCTCCTTCTGTCTAGTTCCCTGGTCTCCTCCTCCCATGCCCGCCTCCAGGACTTCTCCAGGGTGTGACCCATCCTCTGGAACTCCCTGCCCCAACCCATCAGATTATCACCTACTCTCCTCTCCTTTAGGCGCACCCTGAAAACCCACCTCTTCAGGGAAGCCTACCCCACCCCCTGCTAACTTGCCGACCTCCTCCACTCTTCCTGCCACTCCATCCCCCACAGCTATCTCCTCCTGTACCACCATCCCCTCCCTCCTAGATTGCAAGCTCGAAAGAGCAGGGCCCTCGATCCCCTCATGTTTTGCATTGTATTGGCATTGTTCTGTCACATGTTCTGTCCCCCTTTGTAATGTACAGCGCTGAGCGAACTATTGGCGCTTTATAAATACTGTATAATAATAATAATAATATTGCTGCTGGGCCACGGGCCTATTGTTGCTGGTGGGGAGTCTATTGTTCCTGTGGGATTTTATATTGCTGGGGATTCAGTTGTTGTTGGGAAGGATCTACTGTTGAGGGAGAGGTCTATTGATGCTTGCTGGAAGATCTGTTGCTGCTGCTTTAATGCTCTAAATATTAAAATATTTCTTTAAATTTTATAGCCTTGCGTTAACATCTTCCTATTTATTAACAGGGTGGAAATAGATGAGTTTAACTATATACTGGACATCTTTGAAGACGGGGTTTGCCTCGTTCAAGCTGAAATCAACTTAGCCTTGGAACAGGAATTTATCTTTACAGCTAACATATCCCCCCCTCCACCACCAATAGAGAACGGGTCCATCGCAAGTTCTTCAAAGCCATCATGCCCCGCTGCTGTAGGTGATCACACGATGGAAGGTAGCTCAGAGGATTCAAATTCATCACCAGCCGCAAGCTGTTCTACACAAGAGAACATCTGCTGTGCTCCCACTGTCGAACCTCCCACTGTCGAACCTCCCACTGTCGAACCTCCCACTGTCGAACCTCCCACTGTCGAACCTCCCACTGTCGAACCTCCCACTGTCGAACCTCCCACTGTCGAACCTCCCACTGTCGAACCTCCCATCGCAGAAGCTCCCATCATCGAACCTCCTACTGTAGAACCTCCCACCGCAGAAGCTCCCACCGTCAAACCTCCCACCGCAGAAGCTCCCACCGCCGAAGCTCCCACTGTCGAAGCTCCCACTGTCGAAGCTCCCACCGCCGAAGCTCCCACCGCCGAAGCTCCCACCGCCGAAGCTCCCACCGCCGAAGCTCCCACCGCCGAAGCTCCCACCGCCGAAGCTCCCAACGCCGAACCTCCCACCGCCGAACCTCCCAACGCGAGACCTGTATCTGTGGTAAGAAATCATTGATATTGCACATTACATAGGTGTTTGAAAAAATGATAAAATCACCAATAGTTTGTTTAAAGTAGAACTATAGGCAAAACTTT
>NW_028318945.1:347500-350327 GCF_062004578.1 Staurois parvus
CTCCACCATACCTTTCCTACTCAGCCACCAATCCCCCCCCCCCCCCCGCACCATACCTTTCCTACTCAGCCACCAATATCTCCCCCCCACTATACCTTTCCTACTCAGCCACCAATCTCCCCCCCCCCACTATACCTTCCCTACTCAGCCACCAATCTCCCCCCCACCATACCTTCCCTGCTCAGCCACTAATCCCCCCCCACCCCACCATACCTTCCCTGCTCAGCCACCAATCCCCCCCACTATACCTTCCCTGCTCAGCCACAAATCCCCCCCCCACCATACCTTCCCTGCTCAACCACCAATCCCCCCCCCCCACCGTACCTTTCCTACACAGCCACCAACCCCCCCCCACCATACCATCCCTGCTTAGCCACCAATCCCCCCCACCATATCTTTCCTACTCAGCCACCAACCCCCCCACCCACCATACCTTCCCTGCTCAGCCACCAATCCCCACCCCACCATAAGTTTCCTACTCAGCCACCAATCACCCCCCACCATACCTTCCCTGCTCAGCCACCAATCCCCCCCCCAACCATACTTTTCCTGCTCCGCCACCAATCCCCCAAATACCTTCCCTGCTCAGCCACCAATCCCCCCCCCCACCATACCTTCCCTGCTCAGCCACCAATCCCCCCAATACCTTCCCTGCTCAGCCACTAATCCTCCCCACCATACCTTCCCTGCTCAGCCACCAATCCCCCCTCCACCATACCTTCCCTGCTCAGCCACCAATCCCCCCCACCATACCTTTCCTACTCAGCCACCAATCCCCCCCCATACCTTCCCTACTCAGCCACCAATTCCCCCCACCATACCTTCCCTGCTTAGACACCAATTCCCCCCCCCCCCCACCATATCTTCCCTGTTCAGCAACCAATCCTCCCCCCCCCATACCTTCCCTGCTCAGCCACCAATCCCCCCCATACCTTCCCTGCTCAGCCACCAATCCCCACCCCATACCTTCTCTGCTCAGCCACCAATTCCCCCCCCCCCAATACCTTCCCTGCTCAGCCACCAATCCCCTCCCCATACCTTTCCTGCTCAGCCACCACCCCCCCACACCATCCCTGCTCAGCCACCACTCAATACCTTTCCTGCTCACCCACCACTCAATTGCCCCCCATACTTTCCCTGCTCAGCCACCACTCAATACCCCCCACACCTTCCCTGCTCAGCCACTACTCAGTCCCCCCCCCACCTTCCCTGTTCATCCACCACTCAATCCCCCCCATACCTTCCCTGCTAAGCCACCACTCAGTCCCCCAATAGTTTCCTTGCTCAGCCACCACTCAATCCCCCCATAGCTTCCCTGCTCAGCCACGACTCGGCATCCCATCCACCTTCCCACAGCCACCGCTAAGGGCACTCACCATATCCATCCCTATGGGGGCATGTACTGGAGGGAGATGTACCTACATATCTGTATACCTACCTAGACATATATATATATATATATACTATATATACATATATATATATATATATATATATACATGCATAGATACATAGTCCTATAGTCAGGAGATAAACTGCTAGGGACACTCACCCTACCCATCCCTATGGGGGCATGTACTGGAGGGAGATATACCTACATAACTACCTACCTATCTACATACCTACCTAGACACACACACACACACACATATATATATGTGCATAAATACATATTCCTATAGGCAGGAGATAAACCGCTAGGGATACTCATCCTACCCATCTCTGTGTAGGGAAGGAACTGGAGGGAGACATATCTACATACCTACCTAGACACATATATATACATGCATATACATATTCCTATAGGCAAGAGATAAACTGCTAGAGACACTCACCCTACCCATTCTTATGGGGGCATGTACTTGAGGGAGATATACCTACATAACTCCCTACCTACCTAGACACACATATATACATGCATAGATACATATTCCTATAGACAAGTAGACAAGAGATAAACTGCTAGGGCCATTCATCCTACCCATTTTTATGGGGGCATTTACTGAAGGGATGTACCTACATTCCTACATAAACACACATATATATATATACACATAGTTACATAGATACATACATAGCTCCTATAGGCAAGAAATTAACTGCTAGGGCCATTCATCCTACCCATCTCTATGGGGGCATTTATTGGAGGGAGATACATACCTACACACACACACACACACACACACACACACACATAGATACATACATAATATTATTATTATTATTATACAGGATTTATATAGTGCCAACAGTTTGCTCAGCGCTTTACAATATAAACATAGCTACATATTCCTATTGACAAGAGATTAACTGCTAGGGCCATTCATCCTACCCATCTCTATGGGAGCATTTCTTGGATGGAGGTACATACATACCTACATACATAACTACATATATACATACATAGCTACATATATACATACATAACTACATAAATACACTTTCTTATAGGCAACAGATAAACTATAGATATTCCTTATACTTATCTCTATGGGTGCATTTGTTGGATGGAGACACATACATAGCTACTAGGTACATCTATACATACCTACATATATATATATATACACTTTCCTGTAGGCAAGAGAAAAACTGCTAGGGCCATTCATCCTTCCCATCTCTATGGGGGCATTTATTGGATGGAGATATATACATACATGCATAGATACCTATATAGCTACATAGATTACTTAGCTACATATATAGACTTTCCTATAGACAAGATATAAACTGCTAGGGCCATTCATTCTACTCATCCTATATGGGGGCATTTATTGGATAGAGATACATACATACATACATAGCTACATACATATATATTCATGCA
>NW_028318946.1:1137500-1245000 GCF_062004578.1 Staurois parvus
AGCTACTGAGCCAGTATAATAGGAGTGAGCTGAAGTCTGGGAGACTCTGCAGCTGCTGGCAGAGATTTGTGTTTCCCCAGCAAAGTTTTGTGCTCAGGTCTCAGTCAGAAGTGAATATTCGGAAAGATTCAGCAAACTTCTTACCTCTGTGAAATATTCGGATGGCGCTCAGAATGCTTCACTTCCGTAGAACAGGCTCTGAAATATCTCTGCTACACCCATTCTAGGAAATCACTTGTTTACCGACTTCTGCTCTCAGAGAGCCGTGTGCAAAGCTGGCTGGAGGCCAAACTCGCATTCTTAGTACTTTTAGGGCTCGATGGCAACAGCAGCTGCTCTTGAATGTTTTTTTTTAAACGCAGTACAAACGCATACGCAAAGAAAACGAAAAAAAAAACGTATTTCAATTCACATAGTTTATTCCATTGCAGTGCCTTGATGTGCGTTAAAAAAAAGTACAGAATGCTGCATTTTGTGTGATTCCATAAAAAACGAGATATATATATATATACACACATACTATGTATGTTGAAATGTTTTTTTTATATATTACAAAATATATGAAAAATATTTTTAGAAATATACATTTTTTAAATATTTTCTTCTGATTTTTTTTAACATATCAAAAAGTCATTTTAACATATATTTTTGCATATACATGTAGTAACATGCAAATTATATTTATATTATATATATATATATAAATATAATTTGGTTATAATAAAAAAAAACACCCAGAGCCCATATGGAAGAAAAATATATTTAAAAATATTCTTCCCAAATATATTGACATATATTTTGGCCATATTCAATATATTTAAAAATATATTTCAATAAATATATATATATATATATATATATATATATATATACAGTGGGGATCGAAAGTTTGGGCACCCCAGCTAAAAATTTGTATTAATGTGCATAAAGAAGCCAAGGAAAGATGGAAAAATCTCCAAAAGGCATCAAATTATAGATTAGACATTCTTATAATATGTCAACAAAAGTTAGATTTTATTTCCATCATTTACACTTTCAAAATAACAGAAAACAAAAAAATGGTGTCTGCAAAAGTTTGGGCACCCTGCAGAGTTCATATCTTGAACTGCCCCCTTTGGCAAGTATCACAGCTTGTAAATGCTTTTTGTAGCCAGCCAAGAGTCTTTCAATTCTTGTTTGAGGTATCTTTGCCCATTCTTCCTTACAAAAGTCTTCCAGTTCTTTGAGATTTCTGGGCTGTCTGTCACGCACTGCTCTTTTAAGGTCTATCCATAGATTTTCAATTATGTTGAGGTCAGGAGATTGTGAATGCCATGGCAAAACCTTCAGTTTACGCCTCTTGATGTAATCCCCGTGGATTTCGAGGTGTGTTTAGGACCATTATCCATTTGTAGAAGCCATCCTCTCTTTAACTTCAGCTTTTTCACAGATGGCATCAAGTTACCATGCAACATTTGCTGAAATTTTATTGAATCCATTTTTACTTCTACTCGTGAGATGTTCCCTGTGCCACTGGCTGCAACACAACCCCAAAGCATGATTGATCCAACCCCATGCTTAACAGTTGGACAGAGGTTCTTTTCATTAAATTCTGTGCCCCTTCTTCTCCAAACGTACCTTTGCTCATTCCGGCCAAAAATTTCAATTTTAACCTCATAGGTCCACAGAACTTGTTTCCAAAATGCATCAGGCTTGTCTATATGTTCATTTGCAAAGTTCAAACGATGATTTTTGTGGTGAGGACGTAGAAGAGGTTTTCTTCTGATGACTCTTCCATGAAGACCATATTTGTACAAGTATCTCTTCATAGTGGAATAGTGTACCACAACTCCAGTGTCCTCCAGATCTTTCTGGAGGGATCGTGCAGTCAAACGTGGGTTTTGAATTGTTTTTCTCACAATCCTGCGAGCTGTTCTGTCTGATATTTTTCTTGGTCTTCCAGATGTTGCTTTAACTTCCACAGTTCCTGATGACTGCCATTTCTTAATTACATTCCGAACAGAGGATATTGACATCTGAAAACGCTTTGCTATCTTCTTATAGCCTTCTCCAGCTTTGTGAGCGTCAACTATTTTCAGTTTCAGTTTTCTAGACAACTGCTTAGAAGAACCCATGGTGCTGATTGTTGGGGCAAGGTCAGATGAGTCTGGGCATTTAAAACCTTTGAGATTGACATCACCTGGTCTTCCCAGACGATGATTGAGAACAATCCATGACACTGGCAGGTCTCAGCTTGGCAAAGGGGGCAGTGCATGCTATAAATTCTGCAGGGTGCCCAAACTTTTGCAGACACCATTTTTTTGTTTTCTGTTATTTTGAAAGTGTAAATGATGGAAATAAAATCTAACTTTTGTTGACATATTATAAGAATGTCTAATCTGTAATTTGATGCCTTTTGGAGATTTTTCCATCTTTCCTTGGCTTCTTTATGCACATTAATACACATTTTTAGCTGGGGTGCCCAAACTTTCGATCCCCACTGTATATATTGCATGTTGATATGCGTTTTTATTATAAAATATATGAAAAATATTTTTAAAAATACATTTCAAATATACTGTATGTCTTTAAAAATACAAATCTACATTTTTGGAACACATTTACAAATATACGTAAAAATATATTTTAAAATGACTGTTTTATACGTTAAAAAACAAAATCTGAAGAATATATTTTTAAAAAAAATATATATTTTTAAAAATATAGTTTTTTTAAAATATATTCTTCAGATTTTTTTTAACTTATTATAAAAGTATAAAATTAAAAATAATTTTAACATACATTTGTAAATGCATCCCAAAAATGTAGATTTGTATTTTTAAAGACATGCCATATATATATATATATATATATATATATATATATTGAAATATATTTTGCAATATATTGAATACGGCCCAAATTGTAGCATTTCAAATAGATGGCAATATATTTGGGAAGAATATTTTTAAAATGTATTTCAAATATATTTTTCTTACATATGGGAATACAGCAACAATACAGTTCAATACAAGAGGGTTAGGAGGACCCTGCTCCTTGGAGCTTACAATCTAAGATTTATCAAAGTGTGTAGGGCCACCATTAAAAAAAAAAAAATGGAATTGTAGCACGCTCCCAGGGGCGGACTGACAACTCATGGGGCCCCCGGGCAATAGGGGATCATGGGGCCCCTGTGTCCTTGCCCAAACTCAAAAAAGCCTATGAAAAAGGTACCAGGGGCATCTCATGGGGCCCCTACTGACCCCGGGCCCTCGGGCAGTGCCCAAGTTTCCAAATGGTCAGTCCGCCCCTGCACGCTCCTAGCCTAGGCAAATTTAGCTTGGCAGCCTCTTCAGTCCGGGGAGCATTGATTGTCTGGTCCGGCCTCACAGGCTGGGAGTTTGATTGCTTCCCTCAGCCTCTGTAAGAAGTGTGAGAGATTCTAAAGGACCAGCCTGAATATTTATCAGGTTCTGGCCAATCCCTGGAGAGGAAGTTTCCAGAAGGTGGCTGCCCACATTGAAGAAAAATATATTTTAATTATATTTTAAAAATACATTATTAATATATTCTTCCCAAATATATTGACATATATTTCAAATACTACAATTTTGGCCGTATTCAATATATTTCAAAAATATATTTCAATATATTTCCCTCCTAGATTGTAAGCTTGAAAGAGTAGGGCCCTCTTACCCCTCGTACGCTGTCTGTTTTTGTTGTACTGTGCCATGTATTGTCCCCCCCCCCATTGTACAGCGCTGAGCAAACCCTTTGGCGCTATATAAACTCGATGTAATAATAATAATAATAATAATAATAATATATTATTAAAAATATATTCAGAACACATGCTGCAATATATTTCAAAGTGTAATTTGGAATGCATTTACAAGTATATTTAAAAATTTATGTTTAAATTCATTTTTTTAGATGTTCAGATAATACGGATGTGATATCCTGACGAAGTCACGTGTCTCTAGTGACGTAAAGCGTAGATACGCCAGTGGGAGGAGCTTGTACGATCAACGTCGTGACGTCACATCCGCCATCTTGGTGCTCCTTTTCCAGCATACACCCTTTGAGTGGTGTGAAAGCTCTGTCATTTGGAATGTTTTGTAAGTAGGATTTCATCTTTTATTCATTCAATTAAAACGGTTTTACACTATATGAGTCTCTCTTGCCTTACTGGTGATCGTCTTGGAGAGCCATACACTGGTACCACCAACGATTTATGGTATAGCCAAGAGGAGGGAGTCCCACCACTACTGTCGGAGAGATCCACCTAAACATCCGGAGGGATACCCATTGTATTATCAAAGGCTCATTGGTCCTTAGGGGCCTGGGCAGGAAGGTGAGGGGGCACCCCAGCAATAGAGGATTGGCACTTGCAGTTCACATCTGCATGGAATTTGCTATATGCACATGGACACTATTCACATTGTTTACCTTGAATCACTATAATGCATGAAATGGCCATTTATGTGTGTCTCACTTCACACTTATGATACCTTCATTTATATGTACATATGTATGTCTATTTAGGCCATACATCTTGCCTTGTGTGACTATTTATCCCTGTTTATATATTTGTGACCCTAAGCGCCGCATTGTTTTTCCCTAATACTCTAGTCTACTGTTTTGGTGCCGTGGTTGTGGCATGTTCAGTGCTGGCTGCTTAATTTGAATACTTTTTTGCTTTGTAGCGCAGGAGTTAGCTCTATCTATTAAGTCATCTGACCACAACACTTCCCACCAGTCCTCCTCGGCATCATTCAGATGTTCAGTGGCAGACTTCAGACGGGCCTGGACATGCGCTTTCTTGAGCAGAGGGACCTTGCGGGCACTGCAGGATTTCAATCCTTGTCGGCGTAGTGTGTTAATTGTTTTCTTGGTGACTGTGGTCCCAGCTGCCTGGAGATCATTGACAAGATCCTCACGTGTAGTTCTGGGATGATTCCTCACTGTTCTCATGATCATTGACACTCCACGAGGTGAGATCTTGCATGGTGCACCAGACCTAGGGAGACTGACACTTGTTTTGTGTTTCTTCCATTTGTGAATGATTGCACCAACTGTTGTCACCTTCTCACCAAGCTGCTTGGCCATAGTTTGGTAGCCCAGTCCAGCCTTGTGTAGGTCTACCATCTTGTCCCTGACATCCTTGGACAGCTCTTTGGTCTTTGCCATGGTGGAGAGTTTGGAATCTGATGGTTTGATTGCTCCTGTGGACAGGTGTCTTTTATACAGGTAACAACATGAGATTAGCAGCACTCCCTTTAAGAAACTGCTTCTAATCTCAGCTTGTTACCTGTATGAAAGACACCTGGGAGCCAGAAATCCTGCTGAATGATAGGGGATCAAATCCTTATTCCCCTCATGAACATGCAGATCAGTCATCATTTGTTAGACGCATTTCTGCTGAATTTGTTGTTGCTATTCTGTCTCTCAGTGTTACAATACACCGAACATTCAATTTTTAGACCGATCATTTCTGTGTGAGGGGCGAACATTCAACATCAGCAGGGGAGCAAATACGCGTTTCCTTCACTGTATACACTATATATATATATCTCTGAGTGTTTTTTGAGTATCCCCCGACAAGTTCTCCCTCCCTCCCCTGTTGAAGTTCTGCAAGCAATAAACTTTGAAGGCAACCCCTAGAGTCCAGGTGTGTCAAACTGGCGGCCTTCCAGCTGTTGCAAAGCTTCAAGTCCCATCACGCCTCTGCCTTTGGGAGTCATGCTTGTGACTGTCATTCTTGCAATGCCTCATGGGACTTGTAGTTTGGCAACAGCTGGAGGGCCACTAGTTTGACACCCGTGCCCTAGACTGTTCAAAGGATCTGGCTTGGATGGACTGTTGCTTGTGTGAACAAGTGGTCTCTGCATTTATTGGGGAAGAACCGGTAAAAATCAGTTGCCCCTGCGGCAGTAGGGCTACATGCAAATACCTTATTCCTCATGTTCACTTGCCCAATCTTCACCTAGGCAAGGATGACGTGTCCAGCTACTGGTGCCTCCTAGAAGGTCTACATCAGTGTTTCTCAACCTTTTTTTCAGTCAAAGCGTCCTTCAAAATTATGGACATTCCTGAGGCACCTTTTAACATGATGGACAGTCTTGAGGCACCCCATTTTAAAATGGGGTGTCTCAAGACTGTCCATGATTTTAAAAGGTCACCCCACCCCTAAAATGTGAGAAACGATTCTAATAGTTTGATATATCGCTGCAACATCCACGCACATAGGACACCCAACATTGGAGGTGACTTATTCTTCCAAAGCAAATACACTTTTGCACACTGGTACTGACTAGTATTCCATGGTTTCTCTTCTCCCTCAGTTTTTCTCCATCACTGTGCTAAAGTGACCCAAGCACTGATGGAGAGGGGCGGGGGAGGGTCAAACTAGGATACTGTGTCCTCCTTATCAGCTGATGATGGCATTGGTTGTCAGGACGTCGGCGGCTAGAAGGTCGTAATGGTGCACAATGATAACCTGTGGTTTTGTGTAACTAAAAGGCCGGCTTGTTCCACCCGCTGGCTTGTATACAAGTTTGGGGCAATTTTTAGACATTTTGCCAAGGCATCCCTGAAGAAGCCTCAAGGCACTCGAGGGTGCCTGGGCACCCTGGTTGAGAAACGCTGGTCTACATCACACATCCCAGGAGGCAATGCAAAATATTCCAGGTATGCAGAGACACACTGACCTGACAGAGACCTCTAGCCAGTCTGTGCATTAGCCAGATCTCAATTCCAAGTAAGCAGCATGGGAACATGTAGGCAGGTGCGGTCTACTTTCTCCACTGTAGCTGTGTGGCACTCACCCTCAGCAGTAGTGAAGTTGGAGAGGAAGTCAAGGAGAACATGGTTCCTTAATGGCTTCCTGGGTCCCTGGGGAAAGCTATCCCATTGGATGCTGCCACCCTATGTGATTCTAGCAGCCATCTTGGGTCAGGCAGAGTATTTAAGGTCCTGGTTCCCAGGTTTGGCACACATTTGCAAGTGGGTAGAGTAGGGGCAGGTACCCCAACTGGAAGGGACTGCACTAGCGGCAGGGAAAGGTCCCTGACAAGGAGGGAAAGTGTAGGTCTCGCAATTTCTCTGGACATCTTCCCAGTTGGGGATGAGACAGCCAAGCCACATTCCACCCAGGGGCGGACTGACAACTCATGGGGCCTCCGGGCAATAGGGGATCATGGGGCCCCTGTGTCCTTGCCCAAACTCAAAAAAGCCTATGAAAAAGGTACCAGGGGCATCTCATGGGGCCCCCTACTGACCCCGGGCCCTCGGGCAGTGCCCGAGTTTCCAAATGGTCAGTCTGCCCGATTCCACCCCATCTAACAGGTGCTGTCAGTTTGGCTGAAACCTTCTCTCTATAAACAGTTGGACCCTTGAGCGTTTATGGTTGGCCAGTCTTTCCCCCTTGTTTATTGTGAACTGTCTTTGCATTACTTCAATACAAGTTCTTACGTTGCACTTGGACTGTGTGTGTTATTTCCGCTACACCACGCTGCACCCCACCGACAAGCAGAGAGGAGCAAGAGGAACTTCATCTGTACAAAGACAATGTTGGACACCATGGAATGATAAGTAGGTTGTTTTTTTCATCTACATACAGAAACAAGAGATTTTATATTTGGTTTAGTTTAGATAGGGTGAAGTCCCTCTTCAAGCTGGCTATACACTGGTAGATCTTCACAGGTGTGCTCCTATGAACAATGTCCTCAGTATGCCTTGCATGTGGCCTTCATGAGCAGCTGTCACCATTTACAATACCAGTTACAGGGCAGCCCCAGCAGTCCAGCCCCAAACCACATGTTACAACGTGCATGGTTGAGCTCCTGAGGCTTTTTCTTAATGTCCTCCTGGTCTTTTCTGCTTAATGGCTTCATGCCCAAAGTACACACCAAGTCTGCACATTCTCCTCACAACCATCATGGCTCTTCTTCTTTTACTTAAGTCCAGTAGTGAAACAAAACGATCCAATGGCAGAAGCACTAATATTGGGTTGAATTAAATCACATTGCAGTGGTCAGGACACATGAGATGTCTTGTGGTTCATCCCTAATAATGCCCAGTCCTTATCCTTAGTCTTCTGATCAGAACCCTCCAGGACATTGCTCTATCCTTCCTGGGAAGGGGGGAGGGGAGAATAAAAGTAAAGACCAAAATTCTCATCCTCTTAGGTTGTCCCTTACTCCTTCCTTCCCAAGACAGTTCCCAGCCTGGAACTCCAGAAGAGCACCAGCACCCTCAGCAGGCCTTCCTTTCCTCAGGTCGAATGGAATCTAAGCCCCACCTTAAAAAGGGGTTGCCCAGAAGTACTCCTCCAGGAGAATGAGCAACCCTTCAGGGGACCTCTGCCCAACTCCACTTGCCTGCAAGTGTATTTAAAGACAAATCTTTCATCCTGTTCTTTTGATTTTATTAACCAATTCTGGTGAATACGATTGCCGATTTGAACCCATTAACTATTAGAAATCAAACGAACTTTCCAGAATCTATTTTTTTGAATGAAGTTCTGCCCTCGCGCGGCCAGCTTTAGAAATAATAGCCCAGACTTTTTTCAAATAAAAATATAGCTGCAGTATTTACATATTCTGTGACACTGTTCCCCGCAGGACATACCTAAGGAAGGAGGGACAATGTCCTGGTTGAGGTGGTAAGAGGAAACCACCTTAGAGAGAAAAGAGTCTTTAGGCCTCAGGACAACCTTGTACTTGTGTATTCCTAGGGAAGGGTTTTCACATAATAAGGCTGCTGGCTCAGAGACCCTCCACTCGGAGGTGATAGAAACAAGAAGAGTCACCTTGTGAGTGAGATGAGATAAGGGAGTATTTCAAATAGGTTCAAAGAATGGCCTATGAGAGAACCAGGTATAGATCCTACAGGGGAAGCAATGTTCTCAACACCCTGCACAAACTCCTTAGCTAAGAAATGAAGGCCAATGGACTCTAAAACAAAAAGCCAGGGGCAATAGCTGCCCATTTGTAGGCGGGTCTAGGCCTGGGGTACCCAATCAGGAAGAGACAACACACAAAATTCTTGAGGTTCTAATTTATCTTGTAGAATATAGATAGGTTAGGAGTAATGAATAAAGGCAGTCTTTGCTGGCACAGATATGAGGCAATATAGCAGTTTGTATTTATACAGTATCACTTGGCTTGGGCCGGTATTACTGAAGGACAGCTTCCACTAGAGGGGAGGCTGTTTGTGGAGTACTGGGATGGCACTGTACTGCTGATGGGAAGAGCCTCACGTTTCTGTTCTGGATACAGTAATGCTTCTTCAAGGCAGGTGTTGTCCCTGAGTTGACTCAACACACCAGGAACCTATCCTTTTGCTATGTACTTTCCCGCAGCAGCAAGGTCTCTGTCCCTAACCTACCACTTACTCCAGGCATGCCCAAATGATGCAGAAGACCCTGTATACAAGGTACCCAGTCAAGATGGCTGCCCGAGGTCCCCAGAGGTTGCAGCTTCCAATCGAACAGCTGACTTCCCTGAGACCCTAATGGGTTCACAAGGGGATAATTCCCCTATGGACTGCATTTCAATGGTAAAAATGCCCCCTACAGGTCGGAGGGGAAACCTGCACCTGCCTACATGTTGATAGAACTCAAGGCCACATGCTGGACCAGCACGTTGCTTACACATTGATAGTACTCAAGGCCACATGCTGCACCAGCATGTGGCCTACACGTTGATAGTACTCAAGGCCACATGCTGGACCAGTATGTAGCCTACATGTTGATAGTACTCAAGGCCACATGCTGGACCAGCATGTGGCCTACACGTTGATAGTACTCAAGGCCACATGCTGTTACAGCATGCGGCCTACACATTGATAGTACTCAAGGCCACATGCTGTTACAGCATGTGGTCTACACTTTGATAGTACTCAAGGCCACATGCTGGACCAGCATGTGGCCTACACGTTGATAGTACTCAAGGCCACATGCTGGACCAGCATGTGGCCTACACATTGATAGTACTCAAGGCCACATGCTGGACCAGCATGTGGCCTACACGTTGATAGTACTCAAGGCCACATGCTGTTACAGCATGTGGCCTACACATCGATAGTACTCAAGGTTACATGCTGGACCAGCATGTGGCCTACACGTTGATAGTACTCAAGGCCACATGCTGGTCCAGACCAGAGTGGAAGAAGGATAAAATGTACCCATTGCACCACCATTCAGATAGTCTTCCTGAAATGAAGCAGCCTCTGCAACATGTTAAGCTGGCCATACTTTATACATTCTGATTGTACAACCTCTTAGATTTACCAACTGTTACCTGAAGGCTAACCTAAACAATCCGTTCAGTTTGAAGTCAGGCAGACACTTGTACCACATCGTTTGTAGATCTAAAGGCTTGGTTCCCCAAGACTATTGACAACAAATTCTGGGTTGATGACTACCCATGATTCTTCCAGACTGATGACTGTTACTGCTTCCTCCTTTCTGAAAACAGATGACCACCCACAGGTCATCACAGAGGACAAGGGGGCACTCTTTACGTCTGGAGGAAAAGAAATTTAATCTCTAAACACGGAAAGGTTTCTTCACAGTGAGAGCTGTGAGAATGTGGAATAGATTCCCTCAAGAGTTGGTTGTGGACAGCTCAGTGGATTGCTGTAGGAAAGTCCTGGATTCTTTTTTGGATACACAGAATATAACTGGATATAACATTTATAGGTAAAGTTGATCCAGGGAATATCCGTTTGCCTCTCGGGAGATCAGGAAGGAATTTTTTTCCCAGCAGGAGCAAATTGGATCATGCTTTGCTGGGGTTTTTTTTTGCCTTCCTCTGGATCAACTGTGGGTATAGGATTATAACTTTTTTTTTTTCTATGGTTGAACTGGATGGACTTTTGTCTTTTTTTCAGCCAGACTAACTATGTAACTATGTAACCCACATCTGTGACTACACTGATGAGCACATGTGACCCCTAAATTTTCTTCGGTTGATGGGCAACCTGATCCCTCCTACATCTAAAAGATCATCCCGGTTATTTATTATGTATATATTTATCACACAACACAGGCAAGATTTTACTTCAGTTCTTTTTTTAATAAATTTTCATTCAATTCAATAACATTTCATATACAAAATATATTAATTTACATACATACAACATACTACCACATATACCTTTTACAGGTAGCACTCATACATTCACCTGAAGAATGACTGAAAACTTCCTTTCTGATTAAATGTACGTTTAAATGGAGCAGTCAAGGCTTTGTAAACATTGCAGTTGAAATGGAGACTTGGCACGTATTCCTATTGCTCGGTATTCACTCAACTTCCCTCACCAGCAGGGGCGGACTGACCATTTGGGAACTCGGGCACTGCCCAAGGGCCAGAGGTCAGTAGGGGGTCCCATGCGATGCCCCTGGTAACTTTCATAGGCTTTTTTGGGTGTGGTTTGAGTGTGGGCAAGGACACAGGGGCCCCATGATCCCCTATTGCCTGGAGGCCCCATGAGTTGTCAGTCTGCCCCTGCTCACCAGCCAACATTTTTCTTTAGCTTTGAACAGAGCAAGGAAGAATCACACCAGTGGATTTCCATATGAATATTTGTACATTTTGATGACATGATGAATGTCATTCGAAAGTACTTCAAAAAATGTGGCTTTTAACATTTGATTTTGGAGTGAATGGACTTTTCCAAAGGAAAGCCCCTTTCACTGTCAAAAATGTGCTTGTTTGAGAAAAATTTGTTCGAATTTTCGCGTCACTGGGGTCGAATATGAACGTTATTTTGAGAAAGGGTCCTCAAATGTTCCAGAAAAAGGGTTAGCTTACGATCCCTCAGACCTAAGAGGGGTTGGATTAAAGTCAAAGTGCATGTGGAAGGAGAAATAACATCAGTAGGAGGAATAGTGCCTCACCGTTTGTGTCACTGGAAATAATAGTGTTCCCATCATTTTTGTGAATGGAGGGAACAGTGTTTCATTGTTGGTGTCAGTGGGAAGAATAGCGTCCCATCAGTGATGTCAGTGGAAGGAATACTGTTCTAATCATTGGTGTCAGTGGAAGGATTAGTGTCCCATTGTTTGTGTCAGTGCAGAGAATAGTGTCCATCAATGGTGTCAGTGAAAGGAATAGTGTTCCCATAGTCATAACTGAAAGGAATAGGTTCCCATCGTTGAAGAAGAGGAATAGTGCCCAGTGGTGTATTTAGGTTTTGCGCTGCCCTAGGCAACATAAAAATCGGACCCCCCCAGCAGAGAGAAAGCCTGACACCGACCAACACCAGACCCCCCCCCCCCCCCCCCGAGAGCCTGACAGTGATCAGCAACACCCGTGCCCCCCCGACGACAGAGAGAAAGCCACTCACCTTCACAGCTCTGGACATCCCCGGGAGCAACAGTTGGGCTATGCATGCACCATCAAGCAGCCCACAGCATCTCTCAGATCCCACCTGGTCCTCGTGATGCATATGTCCCTTCTTCCAGGGGGCAATGCTGCCCCCCTAAAAAAATGCTGCCCTAGGCAATTGCCTTCTTTGCCTTGTGGTAAATACGCCCCTGATAGTGTCCCATCATTGGTATCAGTGGAACCAATAGTGCTTCATTGTGGGTGTCTGTGAAAGGATTAGTGTACCCATTGTTGGTGTCAGTGGGAGGAATAGAGTCCTATCTATGGTGCCAGTGGAAGAAATCGTAGCCCATCATTGGTGTCAGTAGGAGAAATAGCATCCCATCATTGGTGTCAGTAGAAGGAACGGTATCCCATAGTTGGTGTTAGTTGGAGGGAGGAATAATGACCCACCCATTAACGGTGTCAATGACAGGAATAGTGCCCCAGTGTTGATGTCAACTGGAGTAAAAGTGCTCCATCCTTAGTGTCCATGAGAGGAATAGTGCCCTATCTTTGGTATCAGTGGGAGAACTAAGGCTGGCCATACATTATACAATTTTCTTGTGTAATTTTCCTTTAGATTTACCAAAACTATATAATATGAGGTTAAACCTAAACACTTTCATTTTGGATGCAATCAGGCAGGCCCTTCCACTACATAATTGAAGATAAACGGCCAGATTAACCCCACTGCCCCCGCTCATGTCAATGGGAGAAATAGTGCCCCAAGGGGCAGTTAAATGCTAGCAAAGGGACATTGTGATGGAATGTCTATCAATCCATTTTGTTAACATCAGGGGCGGACTGACCATTTGGAAACTCTGGCACTGCCCGGGGTCAGTAGGGACCCCATGAGATGCCCCTGGTACCATTTTCATAGGCTTTTTTGAGTTTGGGCAAGGACACAGGGGCCCCATGATCCCCTATTGCCCGGGGGCCCCATGAGTTGTCAGTCCGCCCCTGGTTAACATTTTATTTAAGGTGACCTATTAGAACAGACTTATTTATTCTACATCCGAAATATCCATAGTCCAGGTATCCTAACTTTTGTGGCATATCCTGATGAAGGGTGTCCTTCAAAACCCCTGAAAGATGTTGGATCATTACTAGACATCTTAATCAATCCATATACATGGACTTCTTCCTCTGTTTACCTCCTTTGTGACTATAGCAACCTCCACATTTCTGGAAAGGCTTTCCACAAGATTTTGGAGTATGCCTTTGCTAATACAGTAATCAGTTTAGTGCCCTGGATTCTAGAATGGGATGTCCAACAAGCTCACATATTGGGCATGCCTCTGTTGGAAATGGTACCTTTTCATCCAAATATTTTGGAATATACCTTTGCTAATACAGTAATTGGTTTAGTGCCCTGGATTCTGGAATGGGATGTCCAACAAGCTCACATATTGGGCATGCCTCTGTTGGAAATGGTACCTTTTCATCCAAATATTTTGGAATATACCTTTGCTAATACAGTAATTGGTTTAGTGCCCTGGATTCTGGAATGGGATGTCCAACAAGCTCACATATTGGGCATGCCTTTGTTGGAAATGGTACCTTTTCATCCGAAGGTTGCCTCAACAGAATAACTACATTCTAAAATGTCTGTATCCCCTCGACGGTAGATTTCCTCTCGCTTCCCAGGAACAGTCAAATGCTAGCAAAGGGACATTGTGATGGAATGTCTATCAATCCTTTATGTTAACATTTTATTTAAGGATGACCTACCCTCTGCTAGAGTGATCTTAGAACAGACTTATTTATTCTACATCTGAAATATCCATAGTCCAGATATCCTAACTTTTGTGGCATATCCCGATAAAGGATGTCCTTCAAAACCCCTGAAAGACATTGGATGCTTACTAGACATCCTAATCAATCCATAGACATGGACTTCCTCACCTGTTCACCTCCTTTGTGACTATAGCAACCTCCACATTTCTGGAAAGGCTTTCCACAAGATTTTGGAGTATGGCTTTGCTAATACAATAATTGGTTTAGTGCCCTGGATTCTGGAATGGGATGTCCAGCAAGCTCACATATTGGGTATGACTCTGTTGGAAATGGTACCTTTTCATCCAAAGGTTGCCTCAACAGAATAACTACATTCTAAAGTGTCTGTGTCCCCTTGAGGTAGATTTCATCCAAAGGTTGCCTCATTAGAGTAACTACATTCTAGAGCACAGGTGTCAAACTGGTGGCCCTCCAGCTTCTGCCAAACTATGAGTTCCATGAAGCATTGCAAGATTGACAGGCACAAGTTCCCAAAGGTAGAGACATGATGGGACTTGTATTTTCGCAACAGTTGAAGGGCCGCCAGTTTGACACCCCTGTTCTAAAGTGTAAGTGTGCCCTTGAGGTAGATTTCCTCTCACTTCCGGTCCAGAGGACAGGTAATGAAAAAAAAGGATTAGGAAAAGGCAAATTAAAAAAAAAAATGAGTTCCTTGTTGGAAGTTCTATCCCTTCCCTGCTCTTTCCAAGACTAGAAAAAATGTTGGTTGGAGTTGGGTTTTAACACTAGGATAAATTGAGTGTATTCCAGCTAACGAAATGCTGTAATCATTTTCCTGATTTTTCAGCTGCAAAGAGTAAAAAAAAAAAAAGCCAGCAGCATATGGCATTGTATGGTGCCAATCCATTAAGACTCTATCACTCTGCCCCACCGGTGTCTCCTTAGGTTTGCTCTCCATGACATTCTTCCCATCAGAGGACAGTTGGGTGGAGCAGGACACAGAAGCTAAAAGCTATGATAAATAACAGAGTTAGCACTTGGCATTGGCAACAGACGGTCTTCCTCAAACTATAAGGCCTCATGAGCGGTGGAGGTCACATGACATAAATTCAGGTGAAGTCCCCCACCCAGGATTGACGAAAAAACCGCCAGCAGCATATGGTATTGTATGGTGCCAATCCATTAAGACTCTGTCACTATGCCCCACCAGTGTCTACTTAGGTTTGCTCTCCATGACATTCTCCCCATCAGAGGACAGTTGGGTGGAGCAGGACACAGAAGCTAAAATCTATGATTTACAGCCATAAATAAAAGAGTTAGCTCTTGGCATTGGCAACAGAAGTTCTTCCTTGAACTATAAGGCCTCGTGAGTGGTGGGGGTCACATGGCAATTTGGCATGTTTGCCCTGGGCACTGAGCGTTGGGGGTCACATGAAATAAAATCAAGTGTGGTCTCCCACCCAGGACCCACAAAAAAAGCCAGCAGCATATGGCATTGTATGGTGCCAGTCCAATTAGAAGACTCTGCCGAACAGTTTCTCCTTAGGTTTGCTCTCCATGACATTCTCCCCATCAGAGGACAGTTGGGTGCAGCCCCACCAGTGTCTACTTAGGTTTGCTCTCCATGACATCCTCCCCATCAGAGGACAGTTGGGTGGAGTAGGACACAGAAGCTAAAAGCTATGATTTACAGCTATAAATAAAAGAGTTAGCTCTTGGCATTGGCCACAGAAGTTCTTCCTTGAACTATAAGGTCTCGTGAGTGGTGGGGGTCACATGGCAATTTGGCATGTTTTCCCTGGGCACTGTATGACCTTGTCCCAGCACCGAATATTCCTGATTTGTATGTCATGCATCCCCATGTCCCTGAGGCGTTATACTGTGAAAGAAATTTTTTTTTATATAAAGAGAAAAAAAGAGAGAAAATTCCCGATTGTAAGCCAACATCTCCAAGACAACAATTGGAAAAAGGAGAGACCCCCTAAAACTGGGACTTTAAGGGCTTAAATGTTGTAATTTTTAATATAGATGGTACCATGTAAGCCCTTAAAGTCCCAGTTTTGGGGGGTCTCTCCTTTTACCAATCATTTTCAAAACTGTTTTGCATTTTTCTGTTTAACGTTTCTGTCTACAATAAAACAAAAATGTACAGAATGCAAACATGATACAAGATTCGCAAAACATTTTTTCAGATGCGGTTTGCCTTCAGACTCTCTGCTACAAAGTCCGCCACAGCCAGCTTCAGCTATTGAGCTCTGTGGATGACACAAGGCGGGTGGACGGACATACATGAAAAGAAGCCTGGAGCTCCGTCTGCTACCTGTGTCTCGTTAAGGCTTTAGCTGCCTTTAATTTCAGTATAAAACATTTTTGATATCAAAGCTTTTTTAACAAATGCATACAAAAAAAGAGACATACAAGGCACATAGTTACATAGTCAGTAGAAAAAAAAAGGTAGTGGTGCGTGTTATAAAATTTCACAGCTTCTACCATATATACAGTGGGGATCGAAAGTTTGGGCACCCCAGCTAAAAATTTGTATTAATGTGCATAAAGAAGCCAAGGAAAGATGGAAAAATCTCCAAAAGGCATCAAATTACAGATTAGACATTCTTATAATATGTCAACAAAAGTTAGATTTTATTTCCATCATTTACTCTTTCAAAATAACAGAAAACAAAAAAATGGCATCTGCAAAAGTTTGGGCACCCTGCAGAATTTATAGCATGCACTGCCCCCTTTGCAAAGCTGAGACCTGCCAGTGTCATGGATTGTTCTCAATCATCGTCTGGGAAGACCAGGTGATGTCAATCTCAAAGGTTTTAAATGCCCAGACTCATCTGACCTTGCCCCAACAATCAGCACCATGGGTTCTTCTAAGCAGTTGTCTAGAAAACTGAAACTGAAAATAGTTGACGCTCACAAAGCTGGAGAAGGCTATAAGAAGATAGCAAAGCGTTTTCAGATGTCAATATCCTCTGTTCGGAATGTAATTAAGAAATGGCAGTCATCAGGAACAGTGGAAGTTAAAGCAAAATCTGGAAGACCAAAAAAAATATCAGACAGAACAGCTGGCAGGATTGTGAGAAAAACAATTCAAAACCCACGTTTGACTGCACGATCCTTCCAGAAAGATCTGGCAGACACTGGAGTTGTGGTCACTATTCCACTATAAAGAGATACTTGTACAAATATGGTCTTCATGGAAGAGTCATCAGAAGAAAACCTCTTCTACGTCCTCACCACAAAAATCATCGTTTGAACTTTGCAAATGAACATATAGACAAGCCTGATGCATTTTGGAAACAAGTTCTGTGGACCGATGAGGTTAAATTTAAACTTTTTGGCCGGAATGAGCAAAGGTACGTTTGGAGAAGAAGGGGCACAGAATTTAATGAAAAGAACCTCTGTCCAACTGTTAAGCATGGGGTTGGATCAATCATGCTTTGGGGTTGTGTTGCAGCCAGTGGCACAGGGAACATCTCACGAGTAGAAGGAAAAATGGATTCAATAAAATTTCAGCAAATTTTGGATGGTAACTTGATGCCATCTGTGAAAAAGCTGAAGTTAAAGAGAGGATGGCTTCTACAAATGGATAATGATCCTAAACACACCTCGAAATCCACGGGGGATTACATCAAGAGGCGTAAACTGAAGGTTTTGCCATGGCCTTCACAATCTCCTGACCTCAACATAATTGAAAATCTATGGATAGACCTTAAAAGAGCAGTGCGTGACAGACAGCCCAGAAATCTCAAAGAACTGGAAGACTTTTGTAAGGAAGAATGGGCAAAGATACCTCAAACAAGAATTGAAAGACTCTTGGCTGGCTACAAAAAGCGTTTACAAGCTGTGATACTTGCCAAAGGGGGCAGTACAAGATATTAACTCTGCAGGGTGCCCAAATTTTGCAGACGCCATTTTTTTTTTCTGTTATTTTGAAAGTGTAAATGATGGAAATAAAATCTAACTTTTGTTGACATATTATAAGAATGTCTAATCTGTAATTTGATGCCTTTTGGAGATTTTTCCATCTTTCCTTGGCTTCTTTATGCACATTAATACAAATTTTTAGCTGTGGTGCCCAAACTTTCGATCCCCACTGTATGTACAATGGCATGCGCTCCAATATTGGATAATCGGGGTCTCGGTCTATCAGCAGTAAACAGACCGGAACCCTCATGTTCAACCATCCAATCTGGGCTGTATAAGGCAGTTGTAGGTGGCACTCAACATTTACAAACTGTCCCATAGGAGGCGCCGTTGCTCTCCTGCCCCGCCTCCTAAGAACTGCCCAACACTATCCCTTTTTTCCAAGCAATGACCCCTCAAAAATACATGGATGTGCAAATATAAAAAACGGACAATAAAAACTATTTCTAAAGTGTCCCTTTAATGATACAACAGTCTATGATAAAAAAAAAAACTACGCTTGGTCCACTGTACACCAGAACTTACGTTCCAGTAGAATAGGCCATGGTCATGCAATACTATGTCATGCCCACAATATAGCATAATGCTGTATTCAAAAAAAAAAGTGGGCAATTTTTTTGGACAAAAAAAAAAATCAGGTGTCGCCTCATACCTCTACTTTTTGTATTTGCTGATTGGACATTCCGGATATCCTTATAAGAAATATATTTTTCAGGGATGAGCCAGCATAGTTTGGCATGGACCAGCCAGAAGTAATTTGGTGACCGTTCAAGTGATTGTAAACCTCTGAAATGGAAAAATGAACAAGGCATGTCCCTCTATAGTGTGTACTAGCCTCATTCCAAAGCACCTAGTGTGATTTCTAGCTTTACGCACCCTCTTCTCTCTGCATGAGTTACTTCTGATCATTTACCAAGCAATCCTGGGTAACGACCTGCCCCTCCTCCCTCCAATCAAGAGCAAAGCAGCTGTGCATGTTTCCCTATGAGACTGTTTAGAGGAGATGTGTTCATTGTCTCTGCTCAGGTCTCAGATTACACTCAGCTCTTCCCTCTGAGCTGTGCAGTGTGTGATATCAGAACCCCACCCCCTGCCTTCTTGAGCTCATAAATAGTGTTCAAACTGTGCACTTTGAACAGATTTTGCTTCCACTGATCTGTTCCAGATTTTGCTTCCCATGAACATGAGGTCAAGTTGTCCAGTCTGGCTGTAGATGAGGAACCCATCGAAAACTGACCACCAAAAAGTAACAGTTCATTAAGTTTCTCTAGAAAGAGAAAAATAAATGTAAAGACATAGGAATATAAAAAGATGACATTATTATTGTTACTACACAAAGTTGATATTTCGGCTATGGAAGCTTGCTCATTGAATCCCAGCCCAACCTGGCTCCTCATCTTTTAAGGACTACAACAGTTAAATCTGCCCATTTGGTGTCTACCTCTGCTTGATCTGACCATACCCCGTCCATTGCAAAAAAAAAAAAGTCTCACTTCTTCAGCACTGTACTCAATGTAACTTGGTTGCCACACGTAAGTGGACATCTCATTGACTCCTGGGGGAAATAGGAATCATTATCTGATACCGATATAGCAAATTTGGGTGCAACTGTTGATCCTTCAACAGTTTAGCGTAGCCTGGAGTAGGATAACAATACGTTCAAGGCTTCCTCTGATTGGCTGATGTGGACAGGTAGGTAGATGATGTCACAAACTTCACCTTGGTCAACCAGAGGAAGCCTTGTGTTCATTGATGAAAATAAAAGGCTTCTCCTAAATGGCAGAGATGCAGTACGAACAAAAATGGTGTGAACCTCCTGCGCTACTGAAAGAATAATATGAACTAACAGGGATGGTGTGAACCTCCCACACTACTAAACCCCCCCAAAAAATGTAATCAACTTAAGAGAGAAGCCGCCAACACTACATCAAATACCCATGATCAAAATGAAATAGAAATCAAAAATGTGGCGCTACTCATAAAACTTAAAAAAATGCTAATCAAAAAAAGTATTTTAAAATATATATAACACATACAATACACCTCATGAGATAAATATACATATAATAATCAAGTGGTCATAGTGATCCAAAAATATATATTAAACTAATATCATATATATAAAAACATAGTGTATAAATACTGTGTATTGACAATCTTTGTGACAATTTCTAACACATGAAAGCAATAAATAATTATAATAATTATACTGTGATCAATCATGCAAATAAAGTACACAAAATATCACACTAAAACACAAACGAAAAATAAAAAATGTGTAGACAAATGTCCAATGGGTGGGTGACACCACTACTGCAATGACAAGCACACGTGATCATAAAGTGACTTCAGGTGCAGAAACTCCAACACACGGCTAGATTAGCCTCTCACCTCCAGGCTTCAAGCCCTCAAATCCTCTCAGCATCTACTGATATCCACTGATCCACTTTCCCCATCCATAGATATCCTTCTCTAGGGGTCGATAATCAAGTAGTGGCTCCTCTTATGGGGTATGGGTATGTGCCAAAAAAATATAAACACAATCTCCCATAGTGTAGCAGGTAAATTTAATGAAAATCAAACCATAAACATATGGAGACAACTCACATCCGTCCTCAAAGATGACAGCTTTTCAACCCTATGCTTTTGGGTGTAATCTGCATGGGTGTACAGGAGCCAAAAAAAGGTGCACCAAGATGGCCACCACACCGGAAGTGCGTCACCACGTCAGGCCGACGCGTTGCGTCACAATATCATGTGACTTCCTCAGGGCTGGCCATTTCTGCCAGTACTCTACATGGCCGCAGAAGTACACATCAGCCTCAGTCTGGTGCCAGACGGCCTTTATAAGGAGGCTCATCACTTCCTCTAGTTGCTGGATGATCTCTAACTCCCCGTGCCCTGTTCCTGGTTCCTGTGATTCTGACCTGTGATTTCCTGTTACTGACTCAGCTTGCTCCTGGACCTGTCTACTCTGATTTACCCCTGATCTGACCTCGGCTTGGCTTACGGATACTCTCTCTCTCGCTCCTCTGTGTATGACCTCGGTTATCCCATCTGACTATGTCTGCTCTGATTTCCACCTGGTACCTGACCTTGGCTTGAACCGACTACCCAGCAAACATCTAAATCCCGGAAGGCTTGCATACCACGCACAGGCGCCTCTTGTCTGCAGACCTATCTCCGTGCACCAGCTGTGCTTCTGAGTGGACCACCAACCAGCACTCCTACAGATGACCTGTGCAACTTTGGGCCTGACTCCCGCTGTCCCACTCTCAGGGGAGTCCGGAATTTAGCCACAAGGGAAGCCCTCTCTCCATTGGCCTCCATCACCAGGTACGTGATACACTTACAGTGTATGGCTGGTTTTACTAAACGTAGCCCAAGCTACTACAGTGTATTAAAGCCTAGGCAGTAGCCAGGCCATAGTGGCATGAAAATAATTGGTTTGCTCCAAGCTGGCCCAAACACATTACTTAGACCTGGAATATGAAGTTACGTAGTTACATAGGGCCACATACTGAGAGAATTGTGGCCAGTTCATGACTAACCGGATGAAACACTTATAGTGTATGGTCGGCTTTACTAAACGCAGCACAAGCTACTACAGTGTATTAAAGCCTAGGCAACAGCCAGGCCATTGTGGAATGCAAATAATTGGTTTGCTCCAAGCTGGCCAAAACACATTATTTAGACCTGGAATATGAAGTTACGTAGTTACATAGGGCCACATACTGAGAGAATTTTGGTCAGTTCATGAGTAACCGGATGAAACACTTATAGCGTATGGTCGGCTTTACTAAACGCAGCACAAGCTACTACAGTGTATTAATGCCAAGGCAGTAGCCAGGCCATTGTGGCATGCAAATAATCAGTTTTCTCCAAGCTGGCCCAAACAAATTATTTAGACCTGGAATATGAAGTTACATAGTTACTCTGGCTGAAAGAAGACAAAAGTCCATCCAGTTCAACCAAAAAAAAAAAATTTGTAATCCTACACCCATAGTTGATCCAGAGGAAGACAAAAAACCCAGCAAAGCATTGTACATGACCATTTCAGAAGCTGTATTGGGTCTAATTTGGACCTAGCATCTCTCTACTGAGACTGTAGGTAAAGCAGGTCAAACTCTGAAGCCACTTTGAAATAGAAATGGCTACTTTTGTCAAGAACGCCCATCAACATGAACCCTTTAATGAAATATTAACTTTTCTATCTATTTTTCACCTGCCTGGAGTTCAGCTTTAACTGCATATTTTGAAGAACAGAAACTACAAAGAATCAGAATTGGCTGGTCTTGCCAGAGAAAAAAAAATCAAATGTATTAATTACCTTTTGCCTGGAAGAGCTTGATATCACGGCATAAATGTAAACTATTGATCAGTTTCCCCGTCATCCTCTCCTTCTTCATTCTGTTGAAGGCAAAAGAAAACACATGATAGATGCCTATATTGCCTCTATATTACAATCTATATTGTTCACCCGGTTACAAGCTGGCCAAGGGACAGACAACTTTTTTTTTGTCCTTTTCTTCCTTTGTGTGTGTGTGTGGCCCCCAAATCGCATTGGCTGTTTCTTGCCCTGCTTGTTTTAACCAGTTGAATAATAGAAACTTTGGACTTCTAAGGATTTTTCGTTTGGTACTTGCAGTAATAAAAACTTAACGGTTTCTAGATCTTCCCTACGTGTTGGCTGGAACTAGGTGTTAAAGAATTTTGCACATATGAGAAGTTGAAGAGAGAGGAGACAAAACTATTTCATTATGGAAAAATAGAGAGAAAGAATTATAAGTATATGAAAAATAATATAAATATTTCCTTACGTGATGAGAATTGTTGGGTTGTGAGATCCTCCCTATGAAGATAAATGCAGAAAAGAATGAGTTACAGTCATCGAAATGTACAAAAATAAGCAGATGTGAAGGACAAAGTTTGATATGTCAAGTCATCTAGCAGAGAAAGAAAGAAGTCTTCTCATTTTTTTCTTCAGTATAACTTTTACCTGGTTTGTTCATTTTAAGTAGAACTTCTGCAGAAGATTTTCATGATTTGATATACACCGGGAAGGGGTGGCTCCATTGTATCCCTTTCTCATGCAAATGAAACAGGCTCAGTGGGTGTTGTATCCACCATATAGCACGCAGCAGCAGCAATGGCGGCATTAGGTTTGGTGTCACCTGGTGCAGTAAAATATGGCATCACCCCCCCGTGCAATACCCCCTACCCAACCTCCCTCCACCCTGGAACCCCCTCCCCAATTCTAACTACTGTACTTCACATTACATCTAATCACTTCGCCCACATACACTTCATAGATCCCACCAGGGGCGGACTGATCATTTGGAAACTTGGGCACTGCTTGAGGGCCCAGGGTAAGTAGGGGGCCCCATGAGATGCCCCTGGTACCTTTTGTGAGTTTAGGCAAGGACACAGGGGCCCCATGATCCCCTATTGCCAGGGGGCCCCATGAGTTGTCAGTCCGCCCATGGTTCCCACAACCCCTCGCCCCCATTGTAATTATAGCGGAGTATTTCCCCCCGGTACAAATACATACCCCCCCATCATAAATCCCCTAATCTATTACTGTAAATACCCCATGGTACTTCCCCCTGCCCCCGTCACATTAAAATGACCCTGTGATTCCTCCTCCACCCCATTATAATTACCCCACATTCCCCCAGACTGCTATAATTGCCCCACAATACCCTCCCCATTAAAACACCTCACATATCCTCCTCTGTTACATAAAATTCCCCTGCAGCCCCCCCCCCTTCAATTATATTTACCCTCCCCCACACAATTATCATTCTCCTGCAGCTCCCCCATTTTATAATGTCTCCTCCGTTAATTATAATTCCCCTGCAGCACCCCCTTCAATTATGTTTACCCCCCCCACACAATTATAATTCTCCTGCAGCTCCCCCATATTGTAATGCCCCCTCCTTTAATTATAATTCCCCTGAAGCACCCTCCCCCTTAAATTATAATTCCCCTGAAGCCCCCCCTTTAATTAAATTTACCCCCCCAACACACACACACACAATTATAATTCTCCTGCAGCTCCCCCGTATTTTATTTCCCCCTCCTTTAATTATAATTCCCCTGCAGCACCCTCCCCCTTTAATTATAATTCCCCTGCAGCACCCTCCCCCTTTAATTATAATTCCCCTGAAGCCCCCCCTTAAATTAAATTTTCCTCCCCCCAACACACACACACACACACACACACACAATTATAATTCTCCTGCAACTCCCCCGTATTTTAATGCCTTCTACTTTAATTATAATTCCCCTGCAGTCCCCCCTTCATTTATATTTACCCCCCCCACACACAATTGTAATTCTCGTACAGCTCCCCCATATTATAATGCCCCCTCCGTTAATTATAATTCCCCTGCAGCCCCCCTTCAATTAGATTTACCCCCCCCCACACACACACACAATAATTCTCCTGCAGCTCCCCCCCTTTCAATTATATTTACCCCCCCCCCCACACACACAATTATAATTCTCCTGCAGCTACCCAATATTATATTGCCCCCTCCTTTAATTATAATTCCCCTACAGTCCCCCCTTCATTTATATTTACCCTCCCCCCACACAATTATAATTCTCCTGTAGCTACCCCATATTATAATGCCCCCTCCTTTAATTATAATTCCCCTGAAGCACCCTGCCCCTTTAACTGTAGTTCCCCTGCAGCCCCCCCTTCAATTATATTTACCCCCCCACACAATTATAATTCTCCTGCAGCTCTCCCATATAATGCCCCGTCCTTTAATTAGAATTCCGCTGCAGATCCCTCCCCCTTTAATTAGAATTCCCCTGCAGCCCCCCCCCTTTCAATTATATTTACCCTCCCCCCACACAATTATAATTCCCCTGCAACACCCTCCCCCTTTAATTATAATTTTCCTGCAACCCCCCTTCAATTATATTTACCCTCCCCCCACACAATTATAATTCCCCTGCAACACCCTCCCCCTTTAATTATAATTTTCCTGCAACCCCCCTTCAATTATATTTACCCTCCCCCCACACAATTATAATTCCCCTGCAGCCCCCCTTCAATTATATTTACCCTTTCCCCACATTTAGAATGTCTCTGCAGCCCCCCTACAAATATAATTCCACTGCAGCCCCCCCCCCCTTCAATTTCGGTTCCCTTGCACCCCACATTCTCACATGCATACAATTCCTCTGCACCTCCCTCAACCAGGAGGGTCTCTCACCTCTCCCTTGGCCACCATCGCTCCATCCAGCTCCAGCTAGTAAACAACTGCCCATTACCAGGAAAACCGGGGAGCACGCACCGTGTAATGACCACTACGTCCAGGAGGAGGAGCAAGCCTGGGGGGCGGACAGGGAACCGACCATACACGTCCTCCCTCCTCAGAGGTCACCGCCCCTCCTCCGGTGTTGTCACCTCATTCCAGTCTTAGCCCAGAACAGGGGTGGACTGACAACTCATGGGGCCCCCGGGAAATAGGGGATCATGGGGCCCCTGTGTCCTTGCCCACACTCAAAGCACACCCAAAAAAGCCTATAAAAATGTACCAGGGGCATTTCATGGGGCCCCCTACTGACCCCGGGCCCTCGGGCAGTGCCCGAGTGCTCGAATGGTCAGTCCGCCCCTGGCCCAGAATATACCTACTTGATGGTTGTAGCCCTCTGAAGATCAACACTCCTCACACCCCCATAGCGACTCCACTGAGCATCAGTGAATTACGCCATTTGTATCCATGATCTTTGGTGGGTCTAGTGTAAGGCTTGTCATCGCACAGACAGGAAATTTCAGAGACATATAGTGGATAGGGGAGCATAAAGGAAGAAAATAATAATAAGCAGTACAATGGTCCACCAAACATCTGAAGCAGATTGGACAGCAAGAAGTGAGGCTGGAATTCTGCTTTAAGCTTGCAGGACAAAGTCATACCTCCTGACCTGCATATTTGTTCCTGATCACCGATTCAGTGTACTGAAGCCAGAGTTTGACATTTCTCTTTGCAGGTTTCCATCAAACTATGACCAGTGACCAATATTCTAGACATGTCTATGGCAAAAGTGATTGGACTTCTTCCTAGCTGAGCCACCAAAGGTCAACGAATGATGTAGCCATCAACCTGCCGTTGATCTAGAGTCCCATAATATGTGTTACCCAATAAATATATTAAAGAATGACCAGCACAACTGGTTGCTTGGGAACCCCCAAAAATTTGGCTTGCTTTTGGAGGTCTTGACCTGTAGACTGTGCAATCCAGGTTTACAGAATGCTGATACTGTCCATGGTGAGGTGAGGTGGCCACCTGTCTTACAAGAAAAATCAACAGATCTAAAAAACGATTAGTGGCAAAATCATCCAGTTGTTTGGAGAATTCTCCAAGAAGATTGTCCAAGAAGCTGTTTTCTTTCATTGACCCAAGTTATACCTAGTATTATTATTATTATACAGTATTTATATAAAGGTTTGCTCAGCGCTGAACATTATAGTGGGGACAGTACATGAGACAATACAATACACGAGGGGTTTGAGGGCCCTGCTCTTTCGAGCTTACAATCTAGGAGGGAAGGGATGGTGTTACAGGAGGAAATGGCTGTGGGGGATGGAGTGGTAGGAGGAGTGGAGGAGATCGGCTGTTAGGTGAGGGTGGGGTAGGCTTCCCTGAAGACATGGGTTTTCAGGGTGCGCCTGAAGGTGAGGAGGGTAGGTGACAGTCTGTTGGATTGGCGTAGAGAGTTCCAGAGGATGGGGGAAGTCCTGGAGAAGTCCTGCAGTCGGGCGTGGGAGGTGGAGACCAGGGAGCTAGAAAGTAGGAGGTCTTGTGAGGAGCGAAGAATACGGGTTGGGTGGTATTTGGGTATCAGGTCGGTGAGGTAGTTTGGGGCAGCATTATGAATGGCTTTGTATGTCTTATGTTAGTAGTTTGAATTTAATGCGTTGGGTAATCGGGAGCCAGTGGAGGGAATGACAGAGGGGGATGGAGCCCAGTGGAGGGAATGACAGAGGGGGGTGGAGCCCAGTGGAGGGAATGACAGAGGGGGGTGGCAGAAGTGGAGCGGTTGGTAAGGTGGATGAGTCTGGCCGCTGAGTTCAGGATAGACTGAAGCGGGGATAGCCTGTGTTGGGGTAGGCCGGTGAGAAGGGAGTTGCAGTAGTCCAGGCATGAGATAATACAATACATTAAGACCTTCCCAAATTGACCTTAGAACGTAGTCCCCCCTTCATTTTCCTTCCCATGTTTTCTGTACTCCTCACAGTGAACTTTTCTATAATTAACAATGACTTGATTGTTTTCAAAAGTGTATAGAAAAGTACAGTATGGTCGCCCTTTTTGACAAATATAATACAGTACAGTGGTATGGTCAACTTAATAGCATACTAAACAATTCTGCATCTTGCCATTTTACGTCCTATCATCTTAGGTCATTTTTTTCCTAATGTGGGCAATTGTAACCGAGTTGTGAAGATAAGTCATTCGCTTCTTGACTTTACCGCGTTGCCCTTATGCAAATGGTTCATTATTTTTTTCTATCAATAGTTTACGATCCTTTACTGTACCTTCAGACGTATTTTCCTCCGGAGGTACTGGCTCATATTCTGAAATGGAATTAAACATATTAGTGCTTTTATATTTTATTTTTCTATGAGTTTTTTTTTTTAGGGCTTGTAAAAAATGTCAAGCTCATTTACAGGGGCCCTCCCCTGAGATCTTCCTAAGGTAATAATATTGATTCAGTACCCACGTCCTTGTGCAGACCTTTGTATCCTAAAATCAGGCTCTATGGTATCAATTATGGTCTCAACTCTCTAAGTCAGTGGTCCCCAACCCCCCTAGCACCAGGGACCAGCTTCACAGAAGACAAACTTTCCACGGACCGGGGGGAGGGGTATATTGGGGGTGGCGTTGGGGGTGCAGCCTTTCCCATCAAGGGGGTGACAGGCTTCTCCCCTTCTCCTTCTTCTCCGCAACCCTGTTCATTTTCTTCCCACATGTTGCCGACGTGACCATAGAGAGAGAAGGGAGTAGTGGTGCTTGAAAAAGGGGAGCTGGTGACCTCCGGTGGTTGGAGGATGACTGTCCAGGTTGTGCTGTTTCACTCTCTCGCCGTGCGGCCCGACCCCCAATAGGCCATGGACTGGCACCAGTCTGTGGCCCAGGGGTTGGATACCTCTGTGATGCTTACTCCAAAGACATGCTGATAGGTGAACTGGCTCCTGTCTAAACTGGCCCTAGTATGTGTATGTATGAATGTAAGTTAGGAACCTTAGATTGAACGCCCCTTGAGGGTTAGGGACTGATGTGAATGTACAAGATATATGTAAAGCGCTGCGTAAATTGACGGCACTATACAGTGAGGAACAGAAGTATTTGAACCCCCTGCGATTTTGCAAGATCTCCCACTTAGAAATCATGGAGGGGTCTGAAATTCACATTGTAGGTGCATTCCCACTCTGAGAGACAGAATTTAAAAGAAAGAAATTCAGGAAATCACATTATATGATTTTTAAAAAATTTATTTGTCTTGCACTGCTGAACATAAGTATTTGAACACCTGAGAAACAACAAGAATTCTGGCTCTCAAAGACCTGTTACTGTGCCTTTAAAAAGCCCACCTCTACTCCACTCATTAATCTAACTTAGTAGCACCTGCCTGAGCTCTTTAAAGACACCTTTCCACCCCACAGTCAGTCAGACGCCAACTACTACCATGGGCAAGACCGAAGAGCTGTCAAAAGACACATGAGACAAAATTGTGGACCTCCACAAGGCTGGAAAGGGCTACGGGGCAATTGACAAGCAGCTTGGTGAAAATAGATCAATTGTTGGAGCAAGACGACTGTCAGTCTCCCTCGGACTGGGGCTCCATGCAAGATCTCACCTCGTGGGGTATCACTGATGATAAGAAAGGTGAGGAATCAGCCCAGAACTACAAGGGAGGAGCTGGTCAATGACATGAAGAGAGCTGGGACCACAGTTTCAAAGGTCACTATCGGTAGAACACCGCCGTCATGGTTTCAAATCATGCATTGCACGGAAGGTTCCCCTGCTCAAGTCATCACATGTCCAGGCCCGTCTGAAGTTTGCCAATGACCATCTGGATGATCCAGAGGAGGCATGGGAGAAAGTCATGTGGTCAGATGAGACCAAAGTAGAACTTTTTGGTCTAAACTTCACTCGTTGTGTTTGGGTCGTGGCTGGGTCTTCCAACATGACAACGACCCGAAGCACACAGCCAGGAGAACCAAGGAGTGGCTCCGTAAGAAGCATATCAAGGTTCTGGAATGGCCTAGCCAGTCTCCAGACCTAAATCCAATAGAACATCTTTGGAGGGAGCTGAAACTCCGCGTTGCGCAGCGACAGCCCCGAAACCTGACAGATCTAGAGGAGATCTGTGTGGAGGAGTGGGCCAAAATCCCTGTTGCAGTGCAAACCTGACCAAGAACTACAGGAAACGTCTGACCTCTGTAATTACAAACAAAGGCTTCTGTACCAAATATTAACACGGATCTTCTCAGGGGTTCAAATACTTCTGTTCAGCAGTGCGAGACAAATACATTCTTTAAAAATCATACAATGTGATTTCCTGAATTTTTTTTTTAATTCTGTCTCTCAGAGTGGGAATGCACCTACAATGTGAATGTCAGACCCCTCCATGATTTCTAAGTGGGATAACTTGCAAGATCGCAGGGGGTTCAAATACTTCTGTTCCTCACTGTACATGTACCTGAAATAAATAAATGGTTATTTGCAACCCTTTCTTGGCTTCCTGTCTTTACTTTTGCTCCCCATAAGGCTCCATGACAGCTTATTGACATAAGGACAGAGCTTTTAATTCAATTTATTTTTCATTGTTTTCTCCCCCGTGGGACAAAGTACATGTAGTTTATTGTTCCATGTTGCTAAATGTTTCCTAACCCCTAGATCTAAATTCAGACTGGATCCCCCACCCTCTGTGCCTCAGCTGTCCAACATAGTAAGGAAGGAGATAGCCACTTGACTTGGCTATGAGCATCTTCCCAAGTCAAGCAGCGGCAAGAGGAATTCAGAGGGATGGAGGGGGGGGGGAGGTCATGGGGTATAGAATTCAGAAGGAAAATTAGAAGTTAATTGGTTGTTATATGCAGAAAAGATACCATCCTTCCTCTAGTTTTATAACAGACGTCTGGTATTAATGGAAAACTGCCATATGCTAGAGTAAATGAATGTATAAATAGGTATACTTACTGGTGCCGTTTCTGAAACTGTGTTGCTGCTAAAAGGAAACAGAAGAATTAGGAAACATTCTATAAATGTAATTGTTAAAAAGTTAAAATAACTGTAAAATTAATAAAAGGACAAGCTTTAAATAGTTGGCATTCCCTTTATAGGTGGAATGGAATCTGGTGGCCCAGTTACACATTGAATTCTTATGAATCTTTGATACTTCAGCAGTGAGACCTCTCTACTGTAGTTTCTGACCGTCTTTTCTTTGAATTTTGGGGGTTCCCACCCCCTTGAGGTCTTGTAACTACATTTGCACCTTTCCTTATATTAACCAATAAATAAATAATAATGTTGGGGAGTATGGGAGCCACTTATAATAGCCACAGCAGGTTTGCAGACCTGGGAACTCAGAGATCTCACCAGCAAAGTCTGCTTAATGGTCACCTCTATAACTGATCTCTGTATTACCTGCCTATAGTACCTCTACCCCCCCCCCCCCAAATCTCCACCATCCTTTGTCTATGATCATGACCCCCAATCTCCTCTATCCTCTTTCCATGTTCACCTCCATCTCTGCCTCCCCTATGCCCTGCCCATGGCCCTCTCCGTCTCTGCTCCCTCTATCTCTTGTTCATGGTAATCTCAGTCTCTGCCTGTTCTATGTCCTGTACATGGTCACCTCCATCTCTGCCTCCTCCATGCTCTGTCCATGGTCACCTCCATCTCTGCCTCTTCTATACCCTGTCCATTGTCACCCAACACTTCATTCCCTAACCTCCTCTATCCTCTGTCCATGGTCACCTCCATCTCTGTCTCCTTGATGCCATGTCGATGGTCATCTCCATCTCTGCCTCCTCAATCGCTTGTTCATGATCACCTCCGTCTGTGCCTTCTCTATGCCCTTTTCCATGGCAACCTGACACCACCATTCCCCAGTTTCTTCTATTCTCTGTCCATGGTCATCTCAGTCTCTGCCTCCTCTATCTCATGTTCATAGTCACCTCCATCTCTGCCTCCTCCATGCCCTGTCCATGGTCACCTCCATCTCTGCCTCCTCCATGCCCTGTCAATGGTCACCTCCATCTCTGCCTCTTCTATACTCTGCCCATGGTCACCCAACACCCCCGCCCTCAAAACTCCTCTATGCTCTGTTCATTGGCATCTCTCTTCCTTCTCTATTTGTTATCCATGGTCACCTCTGTCTCTACCTTCTCTATGACCTATCCATGGTCACCTCAATCTCTGCCTCCTCTATTTCTTGTCCATGGTGACCTCTGTCTCTGCCTCCTTTAGGATCTGTCCATGGTCACCTCAATCTCTGCCTCCTCTACATCTTGTCCATGGTCACCTACCTCTGTTATGCCGTGTCCTTGGTAACCTCCATGTCTGCCTATTCTATCCCCTGTCCATGGCCACCCAACCTCCCACTCCCCAAGCTCTTCTATCCTCTGTTCATGGTCATCTCCATCTTTGCCCCATCTGTCTCATGTTAATAGTCACCTCCATCTCTGCCTGCTTTATGCCTTGTTCATGGTCACCTCCATCTCTGCCTCTTCTACACGCTGCCCATGGTCACCAAACACCCCCGCCCTCAACCTCCTTTATGCTTTGTCCATGGTCATCTCCATCACTGCCTTCCCTATTTGTTGTCCATGTTCACCTCTGTCTCTGCCTTCTCTATAACCTATCCATGGTCACCTCAATCTCTGCCTCTTCTATTTCTTGTCCATGGTGACCTCTATCTCTGCCTTCTCTAGGACCTGTCAACGGTTACCTCAATCTCTGCCCCCTCTATCTCATGTTCATAGTCACCTCCATCTCTGCCTGATCTATGACCTGTCCATGGTTACCTCTATCTCTGCCTTCTCTAGTATGAATATTGTGGGGAAGATTTGAACATTTGTCAAGCTTAGTTACTATGTCTGCTATGTGAGGCTTCCTCTCCCTTTCTGTTCGGGGAACAGGTATCAGCAGAGCAGGAAGTGAAGGAGGATCTCCCCAGTGGGACAGAGACAGCAATAAAACCTGACAAGGGTTCCAACCCTTCTCTACTCCAAAACTAAAAGAGAAAAAATGTTTTTGGGATTT
The DNA here is from genome assembly GCF_062004578.1 of Staurois parvus. Taxonomy (NCBI): domain Eukaryota; kingdom Metazoa; phylum Chordata; class Amphibia; order Anura; family Ranidae; genus Staurois; species Staurois parvus. The sequence continues at coordinate 1,169,818 of NW_028318946.1, forward strand.
AAGGAAATCAGTACATATGAGAAGTTAAAAGTAGGAAAGACAAGGCAATTTCAATGTGTAAAAAAAAAGAAAAAAACATTATCAGAACTTGTGTTGACAAAATTATTTGCTTACCTGACAACCGTTGGATAAAGAGTTCATCTCTTTGAAAACAAAAACAGAAAAAAAAAAATAGGTACAGTACTCAAATTTTATAAAACTAAGCAAATGTGAAAGATAAGCTTTATTATTATTATTATTATTATTATTATATAGTGTTTATATAGCGCCTAAGGGTTTTCTCAGCGCTGTACATTAGCGTGGGGGACAGAACATGAGACAATACAGTACAATATTTCGAGCTTACAATCTAGGAAGGAGGGGATAGTGGTACAGGAGGAAGTGGCTGTGGGGAATGGAATGGTAGGAGGAGTGGAGGAGATCGGTTGTTAGGTGAGGGTGGGGTAGGCTTCCCTGAAGAGATGGGTTTTCAGGGTGCGCCTGAAGGTGAGAAGGGTATGTGACAGTCTGATGGATTGGGGTAGGGAGTTCCAGAGGATGAGGGAAGTCCTGGAGAAGTCCTGCAGTCGGGCATGGTAGGAGGAGACCAGGGAGCTAGAGAGTAGGAGGTCTTGTGAGGAGCGAAGGGCACGGGTAGGGTGATATTTGGGTATCAGGTCAGTGAGGTAGTTTGGGGCAGCGTTATGAATGGCTTTGTATGTCAGAGTTAGTAATTTGAATTTAATGCATTGGGCAATCGGGAGCCAGTGAAGGGATTGGCAGAGGGGGGAGGTAGATGTGGAGTGGTTGGTGAGGTGGATGAGTCTAGCCGCTGAGTTCAGAATAGACTGGAGTGGGGATAGCATTTGTTTGGGTAGGCCAGTGAGAAGGGAGTTGCAGTAGTCCAGGCGTGAGATGATGAGGGAGGGTACGAGTTGTTTAGTAGTGTCTGGGGTGAGGAATGTACGTATCTTGGAGATGTTGCGGAGGTGGAGTCTGCATGAATTTGATAGTGATTGGACATGAGGTTGGAAGGAAAGGTTTGAGTCCAGGGTGACACCCAGGACTTTGGCGTGTGGGGTGGGATTGATGGTGGCATTGCTAGTCGTGATGGAGAGGATGGGGGGGGGCGCGGGCTGGGGGGAAAACTAGGAGCTCGGTTTTGGAAAGGTTTAACTTGAGGAAATGGAGCGACATCCAGTCTGATATGTCGTTCAGGAGGTGGGCGATGCGGGCAGAGAGTGAGGGGGTGAGATGAGGGGTGGAGAGGTAAATTTGTGTGTCATCGGCGTAGAGGTGATAGTTGAAGCCATAGGAGTGTATCAGTTTGCCAAGGGAGGAGGTGTAGATGGAGAAGAGGAGGGGTCCGAGGACAGAGCCTTGGGGGACTCCAACAGAGAGGGGGAGAGAGGGGGAGGTGGCAGCGTTATAGGTAACGCTAAAGGAGCGTTGGGATAGGTAGGAGGAGAACCAGGAGAGAGCAGCGTCCCTGATGCCAAAGGAGTGCAGTTTAGTAAGGAGGAGGGGGTGGTCGACTGTGTCGAAGGCCGCGGAGAGGTCGAGGAGCAGGAGGACTGAGTAGTGGCCATTAGCTTTGGTGGTTAGCAGGTCGTTGGTGATTTTGAGGAGGGCGGGTTCGGTGGAGTGTAGGGGACGGAAGCCGGACTGTAGGGGATCGAGGAGGTTGTTGTCAGTGAGGTGGGCGCTTAGGCGATTGTAGGCTAAGCGCTCAAAGGGGCTTGGAAGTTATTGGCAGCAGGGAGATGGGTCTAAGGTTGTTTAGGTCAGTGGGGTGAAGGGAGAAAAAAAGAGGACTTTCCATTTCAAACCATTTTTTTTTATCCTGATCATGTTTGTTGAAAAAAGAAAATATGTACAAGATCTCTGTAGATTGCCTTTAAAGGACATATTGCCAAGTGGTGTTAGATATATTCTGGGGTGGGTGAACAGTTTGGGGGAAGAGACCTATTATATCAGTAGGAAGTATGAATATCTCTAAAGCAATTTTATTAAAAGAAGGACAGCCAAAGCTCTTTTGTTCTGCACTCCTGTGACCAGGGCTGTGGATAAGGGGCTACCACCAGCCCTCCTGTAGGGGGTCCAGGCCAGCAGGGGGGCCCAGGCAGCTGGGTGAATCAAATGTAGGCAGGGAGGGTGATCAGAATAGCGGAGGGTCAATTACTGGAACCGATCCCCTCTATGGCTTTTTCTACAGCAGCTGAAAGCTGACTTCTTCTCCTCTCCCTCCTGTCGGATTTCAGCTGCTGCAGAAAGACATACAGGGGATTGGTTCCAGTGATTGCCCCGCATCACCCTCTTTATGCACCATGTTTCCCCCCAGCTGCCCAGGCCCCCCACCCCCACAGTGCTGCCGGCTACCCTCCTTTCCTTCCCACCGGCAACTGCAGGCACTAGGACAATAGGATCCTTCTGGATGGAGAGCGGGGTAGGTTCCAGTAAATATATGTCTTATTTACCAGCCCCTTCCTTTGCTGAATGAACACATTGAGAGATCAGTACCAATCACTCGCTGTGTTCATTCATAACTGAAGCCTAGTAAACTGTATTTTTTCGGGGGGGCTGTCAGGTTGGCTGTATGGGGCCCTGTGGTTTCTAACGGCAACCGTGCCTGTGACCCAGACAGAGGACTAAAGCTCGCTGTCAGATGACGTCACTTAGCGGTCCAGGCTGGGGAAAGACACAGACTTTAAAGTCAAGATCCACCTAGATGTCTGGACCGGCACCTGGCTCAGCCTCTCAGTGAGCCTCTGAGAGGCTGAGCCAGCCGCTCCCTCCCCCTCCGCAGCCCATCGCTCTAATGAGTGCTGGAGGAGCAGAGCAGACAGCCGGTGACTGACAGTCACCAGTTCTCTACTCACGGAACAGAGAATTGAGCGATCAGCGGTATTTAATCACTCAGTGCTCAGTTTTAGAGCCAGCGGGGGACAGATGCAGCATCGGATCAGTGCTGCATCCACCTCGATAAGTATGGTGTTAAAAAAGTCACTTCTCTTTTAAAGAACAACTATAGGCTAAACCAGTATTTCTCAATCTTTTTTCAGTCAAGGCACCCTTGAAAATTCTGCACAATCTTGAGGCACCCCATTACAAAATGTGAAAAAAACTAAACTAGTAGTTTTACATAACACAGCAACATCTGCACATGTAGGACACCCAATGTTAGAGGAGATTTATTCTTCCAAAGGAAATATACCTTTGCACACTGGTACTGACTAGTATGCCCAGGTTTCTCTTCTCCCTTAGTTTCTTTCTTTCACTCAGCTAATGTGACCCCAGTGCTGACGGAGAGGGGCAGGGAATGGGCAAGCAAGGATGCTCTGCAGTTGCCTGATGTCCTTCTTATCAATTGATGATAAGAGGCTAGAAAGTTGTAATTATTATTATTATACAGTATTTATAAAGCGCCAATAGTTCGCTCAGCGCTGTACATTGTATAGGGAAACAGAACATGTGACAGAACAATAACAATACAATGCGATACACGAGGGGTTTGAGGGCCCTGCTCTTTCGAGCTTACAATCTAGGAGGGAGGGGATGTGGTACAGGAGGAGATAGCTGTGGGGGATGGAGTGGTAGGAAGAGTGGAGGAGGTTGGAAATTCGCAGGGGGTGGTGTAGGCTTCCCTGAAGAGGTGGGTTTTCATGGTGCGCCTAAAGGAGAGGAGAGTAGGTGATAATCTGATGGGTTGGGGCAGGGAGTTCCAAAGGATGGGTGACACCCTGGAGAAGTCCTGGAGGCAGGCATGGGAGGAGGAGACCAGGGAACTAGAGAGAAGGAGGTCTTGTGAGGAGCGGAGTGTGCGTGCTGGGTGGTACTTGGATATTAGGTCAGTGATGTAGTTCGGGGCAGTATGGTGGACAGCTTTGTACGTCAGTTTTAGGATTTTGAATTTGATCCGTTGTGCAATTGGAAGCCAATGTTGCACAATGAAAACCTGTGGCTTTGTGTAACTAAAGGGCAGGCTGGATTCACCTGCTGAACTGTATAACATTTGTGGGCAATTTTTAGGAATTTTGCCAAGGCACCCCTGATGATGACTGAAGGCACCCCTGATGATGCCTGAAGGCACCCTGGTTGAAAAAGGATGGTCTAAACAATGAGCAAATCCACTTTATGTGATTCCTAATGCTTTGTGGACAGGGACTGATGTGAATGTCTAATACATATGCAAGGTGCTGCATAAATTACAAGTAACTATAATAAATATGATTTTTTCTATCAATAATTTACAATCTTTTACTGTACCTAGAGATGTATTTCCATCCTGGGATATTGGTAGATGATCTGAAATAGAAGTAAGCAAATTATTGTTTTGGATTTTATCGTTTTCATTTTCTATGAAATGTTTTAGGGTTTGTAAAAAAACGTCAGGCTCATTTTAAGAAGCCCTGAAGGTAGCAATATTACTTTGGCTTCCCCATGGTTCTCACAAGTCTTTGTTCAGCCCTTTGTATCCTAAGTCCGGGCTCTACGGCCTCAACTCTTCATGTTATGATTACCCCCTCAATCTCCTCATGGATCACAAATCTACTAAGCGACATGTCAGTGTGGATGCCACACCACTACCCTAATCCCAATCTTTCCAAAACCGAGCTTGTAATATTTCCTCCTCCCCCATCCCCCACTCATGGCTTTACCATTAAGATCAACAGCACAACCATTGGTCCTTCCCCACATGCCAGGGTGCTAGGCGTAATCCTAGACTCTGACCTCTCCTTTGGGCCCCACATCCAATCACTGGCTAAATCCTGCCGCCTCAACCTCCGGAACATTTCCAAAATCCGCCCCTTTCTGACCAAAGACACCACAAAACAACTTACCACGCCTTGGTTATATCCCGCCTTGATTACTGCAACTCCCTCCTCACTAGTCTACCGTTACACAGGCTATCCCCCCTTCAGTCTAATGCTGCTGCTAGACTCATACACCTTACCAACCGATCAGCGACTGCTGCCCCTCTCTGCCAATCTCTTCATTGGCTTCCACTAGCCCAATGTATAAAATTCAAAATACTAACCACAGCTTACAAAGCCATCCACAACACTAGCTACATCGCCAACCTCATCCACAGATATTGTCCAAATCCGCTCCTCCCAAGACATCTTGCTCTCTAGCTCCCTTGTCACCTCCTCCCACGCTCACCTCCAGGACTTCTCCAGAGCCTCTCACATCCTCTGGAACTCCCTACCACAGCATGTCCGGTCAGCCCCCACCCTGTCTGCCTTTAGGCAATCTTTGAAAACTCACTTTTTCAGGGAAGCCTACCCCACCTCCACCTAAGAATTGTACTTGAGCCACCTCCATCAGAACATCGCCTACAGCTATCATCTTTTGTTCCATTTCCCCCTTCCTTTAGATTGTAAGCTCCACGAGCCGGGCCCTCCTATTCCTTCTGTACTGATGTATTGTAATTGTATTGTCTCCTTTGTATTGTAAAGCGCTGCGCAAACTGTTGGTACTATATAAATCCTGTATTATAATAATATTAATGATTATACCCCACCATTTCCTGGCTGCATACCCTTACATCTGCTACCTCTTGAGACTCCATCATTTGACAGCTGACTAACATGAGTTGACTACTGCCTGATCCTTAAACTGACCAGTCTGGTAGTACAATCTCCTTTAGATCTACCGTCAGTTATGTGGTACTTGAGTCTGCCTTACTGGATACTATGAATATGTATGAATATATAAATGGATTTGCAAGGTTTGTCCTCGTATTAAATAGTTTGGCTATATAGTTGGATGTACACCGATCAGTCACAACATTATGACTTCCCACCATAACCCATTGAGGCATGGACTCTACTAGACTTCTGAAGGTATACTGTGGTATCTGGCACCATCAGCAGCAGATCCTTCAGGTCCTGTAAGCTGTGAGGTGGGGCCTCCAAGGACTTTTTCCTGCAGATCCCACAAATGCTTGGTTGGATTGAGATCTGGAGAATTTGGAGGCAAAGTCAATATCTTAAACTGGTTGTGTTCCAAAAACTATTTTAGAATTCATCATACCAGGTTACCTTCTTCCACTGCTCTGTGGTCCAATTCTGATGCTCATGCGCCCATTGTAGGCACTTTTGGCAGTGGACACATGGGCACCCTGACCGGTCTGCGGCTATGCAGCCCCATAAATAACAAACTGCAAAGCTCTTTGTGTTCTGACACCTTTCTATTGGAACCAGCATTAATCTTTTCAACAATTTGAGCTACAGTAGCTCTTCTATTGGATCAGGCTGCAAGGGCCAGCCTTCGCTCTCCACGTCCATCAATGAGCCTTTTACTGCAAGCCTACCAGACAAACAGAGTTGTCTTTCTGAAAACCTTAGTTGGTCTGGTGGTCCAGATGCAACAGCTGTCAGCCCCCCACTGAGTTCTACAGGCTGCTGCAGAAGGACTAGATCATGCATCTGTGCCTTTGGCCCGAACCTAAATGTCAGAGCCTCATGCACCAGGGCAATCAACTGAACCAGACTGTACGTCATGAATCTATATAATTGCCCGATCGCCCAACGCATTAAATTCAAACTACTAACACTGACATACAAAGCCATTCACAATGCTGCCCCAAACTACCTCACCGACCTGATACCCAAATACCACCCAACCCGTAATCTTCGCTCCTCACAGGACCTCCTACTTTCTAGCTCCCTGGTCTCCACCTCCCACGCCCGACTGCAGGACTTCTCCAGGACTTCCCCCATCCTCTGGAACTCACTATCCCAATCCATCATACTGTCACCTACCCTCCTCACCTTTAGGCACACCCTGAAATCCCATCTCTTCAGGGAAGCCTACCCCACCCTCACCTAACAGCTGATCTCCTCCACTCCTCCCACCACTCCATCCCCCACAGCCACTTCCTCCTGTACCACTATCCCCTCCCTCCTAGATTGTAAGCTCCAAAGAGCAGGGCCCTCGAACCCCTCGTGTATTGTTTTGTTACTGTATTGTCTCATGTTCTGTCCCCCACTATAATGTACAGCGCTGAGCATACCCTTTCTGGCGCTATATAAATACTGTATAATAATAATAATATATGAGTTTTACTTTTTGAATTGAATTACTGAAATAAATTAACTTTTTGTTGATATTCTAATTTATTGAAATGCACCTGTATGTTTAGAAAAGTTAAGTGCAGGCCTGCCAGTGTAAATAAGGCTTTATAGGTAAAAGCATCTAAAAAGAGAGTGTTGGTAGTGTCCAATATAAATCTACCAGATTTTAGAAGGAAATAAGGCAATTGGTGGTTATATGCAGAATTTATCCTATTCTGCCTCTAGTTTTATAATGGAGGTTATTGAAAAGCTGCCAAATGCCAGAGTAAATGTCAGGGTACTGTCCAAGGCAGAAGTTCTGGAAGATTTGGCATTTCTGCCAGTACTCTGCATGGGCGCAGAAAGACACATCAGCCTCAGTGTGGTGCCAGACAGCCTTTATAAGGAGGCTCATCACTTCCTCAAGTTGCTGGATGATCTCTAGCTCCCCGTGCCCTGTTCCTGTTTCCTGTGACTTTGACCGGTGATTTCCTGTTACCGATTCGGCTTGCTCCTGGACCTGTCTACTCTGCCTTACCCCTGATCTGACCTCGCCTTTGCTTACGGATACTCTCTCTCACTCCTCTGTGTATGACCTCGGCTATCCCATCTGACTATGTCTGCTCTGATTCCCACCTGGTAACTGAACATGGCTTGAACCGACTACCCAGTAAACATCCAAATCCCAGAAGGGCTTGCATACCACGCACAGGCGCCTCCTGTCTGCAGACCTATCTCCGTACACCAGCTGTGCTTCTGAGTGGACCACCAACCAGCACTCCTACAGGCGACCTGTGCAACTTTGGGCCAGACTCCCGCTGCCCTACTCTCAGGGGAGTCCGGAACTTAGCCACAAGGGAAGCCCTCTCTCTATTGGCCTCCATCACCCGGTACGTGATAGTAAAATTTTGGAAGAAACAAGAGGTATCAAAAATAAAAGATTGGATAGGAAGTGTGGATTATATGTATAGTGTCAAAGAATGTAGATGAAGATTTACTTACTTGAGATGCCTCTATTATTTGTGTTCTAAAACGGAACAGAAGAATTAGGAAACATTATAAGAATGGAACTGTTAAAGGTTAAAATACCTGTAGTAACAATAAAAGGTCAAACTTTGAAAAAGTGGCATTCCCTTCTGAGGTGGAATCTGGTGGACCAAGAATTCTTCAGACTCTTGGAGACATCAGCAGTGAGATCCCTCTGCTGGAGCATCTGGCTGCCTCGGGAAATGTTTGGGCTCTGCCCACCTTGATGTGGTTTTGTGACCATGATTGTGTATCCCACTAGATTAAATAAATAATGTGGCTGGGATGGTGGGAACCCCTATAGTAGCCTCAGCACATGTGCAGACCCAGGAACCAAGCACAGATATCTTACCACCAAAGTCTGCAGGAAACACTTGAATATTACTTTTTGCACATGAAAGGACTTTCAGAAAAAATAAATACATATAAACAGCAAGCAATCTTCTAGAAAATGAAACCTGTGCAGCAATATTCAGTCCTAGTCTGTTGACCCTATAATGCACTGTTACATTTAAATGACAATAATCCTATAAAAAAAACTGCAATAGATCCCCAGTGAACAACAATTGATTGCTGCTCCTCTCTCTTCTTCACCTCCATCAGCTTTCACCCTGGTTCATTTATCCTCTGTCCCATGGTCACCCCCTGTTCTGCCTCCTTTATGCCTTGTCCATGGTCACCCTCTCCCCCCTTGGCCGGTGGTAGACTATGTTAAGCCCTAGGCAAGACCAGATACTTCCCCCCCCCCCAAAAAAAAATGTAAAAACAATAGAAAATATTAGATCAACAAAACATGAAATTGCTAATTTTAATTTGCAAAAATAAGTGCCATAAGATGCCACCAGCACCAATATTAAAGACAAAATACATACTAGCCACATATAAACTAACTGTATTAACCAATCAGAGAAACAAAAAAAAAAAAGAAAAGAAACAGAGTTAAAAAAACTCCACAGTGATCAGAAGTCGCCAGCCGGATTGCAGTACGGGACTGAGTCTGAGTGGAACACTGAAAGGAGTGCCACACTAGTCCCAGACACCTGAAATCTTCCTCTGTCCTTTTTTCCTCCCCCTCCGCCGCCCTTCCTCTCAGCTGAAGGATCATTCATGACATGGCAGCACCCAACATGATCAATCGGCACTCGCTTCCCTCACCCTGATCATTGTCCGCACCACTCCTCCTCCTGTCACCTCCATGACCCACCATCATCCTAGGCTCAGCTCACCGCTGATGGCTCCTGCCGGGGTGTGCAGCATTGGACACACCCCATTCGGTCACTAGCCGGCTCCCTGTTACAGCTGGAGGATTGCGTGTGTACCGGAGATGTATGGACCGATCCTCCGATCAGAGACTGCAGACCACTCTGAGTCCTGGGTTAATGTCATCACTTCCCATCCCAGGGGAAGCCGACACTTCATTGCTACATGGGATACTGTTATATTTAAAGGCGGCTGCCTAGTTTTCTTAGTGGAAGCACCGGCCCTACTTTCCCCTCCTGTTTTATCTCTTGTCAATAGTAACCCTTCCACTGGTTGACTCAGCTCTCCTTTGCCTACTATCACCTTTCACTCTGCCTCTTCTCTTCCCTGTCCATGGTCAAGCAACTCCCCCAATTCCAATCTCCTCACCTCATGTCTACCTCTTTATTTTCTGTCCTTAGTCTCCCTTCATTTCTTTCTCCAATCTCCCCTGATCATGGTCACCTTCATTTCTGCTTCCTATATTCCATGTCCTTGATTACCTCCATCTCTGCCTTCTGTATCCTCAGGTTTCCATGTTCACTTCCTTCTCTTCTTGCTCTTTCCCATCTACATGTTCACCTCCTTCTTCATCTACCCTGTCCACGGTCTATGGTCACTTCCCTCCCTGCTCCATCTATGCCCTGTCTATGATCATCTCCATCTCTGCCCCCTTTACTCACTGTGTTCATGGTCACTTCCATCTCTACCTTCTCTATCCCCTGGCCTTGGTCACCTTTCATTCTACCCTCTGTATTTCCTGTCCATTTTTTAATCCCAATCTGTCTCCACTATCCCCTGTGCATTGTCATCTTCTACCTTGCCTTCTATATCCATTGTGAACTCCCTCTCTTCCTTCCCTATACTCTGTCCATTGTTACCTTCCACTCTGCTTAGACTTTACCCTGTCCATGGTCACCTCCATCAGTATCTCCTCTATTGGTCACCCCCACTCTGCCTTCTCTATCACCTATCCATGGGAACCTCCATGTCTTCCTTTTTTATTAAAAGTCATTTTCTTTGCTGCCTCCTCTATTCCCTGTGCATTGCCCCCTTGTGCTCTGGATCCTATCCCATTCCAATGGACACCCCCATCTCCTCTATTCCCTGTCCATGGTCACTACCTCCTCTTATATCCCTTGTCCACGGACACCTCCATATCTGCCTCTATCCCTGTCCTTGGTCACCTCCCATTCTCCCCCAGCCAAGATCACCTTTCTCTCTAGTCTTCCATCCATGGCCAGCTCCCAATTTGCTCTTTTTCCAATGGTCGACAATTGACTCCAACTCCTTACTCCTCTATCCCCTGTCCACAAGCATGGTCCCATCCTACCTTCTATGTTTTTCATTTTTTGGACAAATTCAGGTCCTTCTTTATAATTTATGGCAACATTCTATGATTGGTTTCTATTATATAAATCCTGTATATTAGTAGTAGTAGTAGTAGTAGTAGTAGTAGTAGTAGTAGTAGTAGTAGTAGTAGTAGTATTCTACTTCCTTTCTCTATGCTTCCTGTTTAATAAGCAGTTCTTGGTTTGCTTCCTGCCCAGCATTCCATAACCTAGGAATCTATCACAGAGATCTCACCAACAGAATCCCATACATACAAGAAACCATCAGCCTTTTTAATTCTCCAGCCTCCACCAAAAACTAAAATAAAAGCTTTGGGTTAAATGACCCTGTAAAGCAAATGTGTTCTTGTCCAATACTAGGCCCAATGCTTCCATGTTGAGGTGGGATGAGTGTGCTCAGCTCTTTTGTAAATTACCTTGACTTGGGCAGTGAGGATGGGAATCAAATCATGGAGAAGATGGAAGAGAAGCACATAATCTTTATGTTTCTTAGAATATAGTGGCTAGGGTGTTACAATATGGGCCCACTTTAAAACTACATTCACTTGGATGTCCTTTTGTCACTTTCAGTCAGTTGACCATGTCCACCACGCTTATCCTTTTAGAAAACATTTTCCAACAAACTGTAGATGCCATCATAACCTTTGATACTGTACGTCCCGACATGGCAAATACTGTAAATTGGTAACTTCAGTCACAGAGGCACAGGCTAAGTGGCACCAACAATTTGCCCTCTTTGAAGCTCAGTAAGCTCTGACACGATTCCGCATCACTAGCAGCACACGCAGTGAATGATGAAAGTGAGGCTTACCCCCTGTTAGCTAGGTGTCTCATCACACAGCAGAAGCGAAAGAATGTTACATCACTTCTGCTTTCACCACAAAACATGTGGTCACTTTCACACTTGCAAATCATGTAGTGTTTCCATTGTTTGTCTAACCCCTGTAACGCCCTTTAGTGTACATAGGGTTTTTTGTGTTTAGTTAGAGGCTTGCTATGAGCCTGGGTATGAGTCAGCCTGGGAGTGAGTCAGCGAGGTCACTTCAGGTTAGACTGGGAGGCTCTACGGGTCAGGGCATCTGGAACCCTCCCACCCTTCTAGAAACTGCTGGTACTTTCTAGTAGAGGGGTTGAGGAGGGGAGGAGGCCTAGATTTGCAAGTTTGAGGGAATCTGGCCAATCCCCAGGCAGGAGACCTTGCATATGGGGCTAGGTCAGCCCTTACATATGAGAGAGCCTGGTCAGTAGAGGAGTCAGGTGGAAGAAGGAGTAAGGAAGTGCTGCTGGTGTAGAGCCTGGCAGGGGGCCCCAGAGGAGGGGGGCCGCCTATAGGCTGAAGCTGCACAGAAGGACCTCAACTGTCCCACAGTCTACCTGGAAAAGACAGCCTGTCAGCAGGGAAGAAGCTAGCCCAGTGTGAGGCCAGAAAGCAGCTTCAACCATTCAGCTAAAGGAACAGAACAGTGTGAGTACTTCTGCACCCCCTGGGCCAAAGAAGGGAGAGGACGGCAAGGTGCAATACCCAAATAGTTCTCCCTGGCACTACTAAATTTGTATGTCTCAGAATCCCTTACTCAGGGACACTCTGAACACAGCCAGGTAAATGAGGAGATTTTCATCTGGGGTCTGAGGAGGTTCACTAAAGGGGACCAAGTGCTCCTTACAATGACATCCTGTATACCCCTAGACCCCATCCAAGTTGTTAACCTCTAATAAAACAAACAAACAAACAGAAAAAAAAAAAAGTTCAAGGACTGTTTACTGACTTTGGATGAAAGTATGGAAAATACGTGTTACCTGGCTGTGCAGAGTTTAGGGGAACCCAAAAACTCAGCAACCTTAAAGAGGGTAGTGCTGAACCCCCTGTATGAGAACCAACATCAGAAGGAATACCAACATGAGGATGCATGAGAATGAACAAGAGAAGGAATACCAATGTGAGGATGTATGAGAACCAACATGAGAAGGTATACCAACGTGAGGATGTATGAGAACCAACATGAGCAGGTATACCAATGTGAGGATGTATGAAAACCAACATGAGGATGTATGAAAACCAACATGAGAAGGAATATCAACGTGAGGATGTATGAGAACCAACATGAGGATGTATGAGAGCTAGCACGAGAAGAAATATCAATGTGAGGATGTATGAGAACCAGCATGAGAAGGAATACCAAAGTGAGGATCTAAGAGAAACAACATGAGAAGGAATACCAACATGAGGATGTATGAGAACCAACATGAGAGGGAATACCAACAAGTACATCCTCTTGTTGGTGAGAACCATCATGAAACAGTATACCAACATGGGGATGTATGAGAACCAACATGAGAAGGAATACCAACAAGAGGATGTATGAGAACCAACATGAGAAGAAATATCAACGTGGGGATGTATGAGAACCAGCATGAGAAGGAATACCAACGTGAGGATGTATGAGAACCAACATGAGAAGGAATATCAACGTGGGGATGTATGAGAACCAGCATGAGAAGGAATACCCATGTGAGGATCTAGGAGAACCAACATGAGAAGGAATACAAACATGAGGATGTATGAGAACCAACATGAGGAGGAATACCAATGTGAGGATGTATGAGGACCAGCATGAGAAGGAATACCAACATGAGAATGTATGAGAACCAACATGAGAAGGAATACCAACAAGAGGATGTATGAGAACCAACATGAAAAGATATACCAACATGGAGATGTCTGAGAACCAACATGAGAAGGAATACCAACATGAGGATATATGAGAACCAACATGAGAAGGAATATCAACGTGAGGATGTATGAGAACCAACATGAGAAGGAATGCCAACATGAAAATCTAAGAGAACCAACATGAGAAGGAATGTCAGAGCCTGGTATCGAACCTGGCCCTACTGGAGTGGGAGGCAATGTCTCTTCTCACTGAGCTATCTGGAATGCTGGACAGCTCCCTTGACAACTCTTGGATAATCCTGCCTTGTTCCTTGGTTTCTCTTGAACCTTGAACTCCTTGCTCCTCCCATGAACTTCCTTATAAAAGCCATGTCCATGCACTTCCTCCTTGCCAGATTATTGTGCCTTACCAGCCAATATCCCGTTTACTGTTCCTGCTGCTGTCTTCATCTACGTTACCGACCTTTGGCTTGCTACTGACTACGATTCTGCCTCACACTATCTACTACCATTGGTGACCGACCCTTGGCTTGTGACTGGCTCCGCTTCTGTTTGATCCCTGAACTGTTTAATCCGCTTTTGGTTTCCAGCCTACTCATTCCCTGGTGGGGTGATCCTGAGATCTGCGACCTGGCATGCACATGCAGCCAAATCCATCTCCACCATTAGGAGCTCTGGGGAAGACCGGTGGATGCATAGACCCCGCACCTCAGGTGAGCCTGCGTCATTCCCAGGGTGGGCCGCTGGTGTACCAATCCTGCTGGTTTCAGGTAAGCCTTACAACTGCTGTAGCAACTGGTCTCTGAACCTGACCTTATACCGTGACAAGGAATGCCAACATGAGGATCTAGGAGAACCAACATGAGAAGGAATGCCAACATGAGGATGTATGAGAACCAACATGAGAAGGAATGCCAACATGAGGATGTATGAGAACCAACATGAGAAGGAATGCCAACATGAGGATGTATGAGAACCAACATGAGAAGGAATGCCAACATGAGGATGTATGAGAACCAACATGAGAAGGAATACCACCGTAAGGATCTAAGCGAACCAACATGAGAAGGAATACCAACATTTCAGGAAGAAAAGGGGACATGTGTCATTTTCTGCTGCAAAACTCACTGCAGCTAAATGCAATAGCTGCAGATAGTTGACCTTGGAAGCAGGACTTTCATTTTTTTTCCAAAAGCAGCTAAACTGTCTGCAACAAAAAGTTTGCTCATCAATGTGTATTACTAACAATATTACTTTCCACAGTGTGAGTCCAGCTGGTTTTAGAAAAGTCTTCTAAATGCAGCTAAAATCTAACATTTAGACATCCATGTGAATGTAGCCTAAGGCACACCTGTCATGAAAGGAGGCTGCATTTTGAAAAGGCTAGCAATGGCAGCCCCAAAATTTCTGACCTGAAACAAATTAAGTCAAAACAAGAACAGATAATAAAATTGTGATTAGAGAAAAAAAGAAAAAAAGCAACTTACACAGCAATTCTTTTTAATTAGAAATCCAAGGTAGATGATTAGGCCTAGTCCTACTAGGCCACAGACTGTTCCAATTATGGTACCTGTATCGAAATCTGTCATATAAATAAATCATAGAATTAGTATTTTTGATTAACACACAAAATAATTATATAGAATTTACGAAAAAAAGGTGAAGTTATTTGAAGTTTAATTTTTAGTCCTCATGTACACGGGACGTTCTTACAGCGGCTCTTTTTGGCTTTTGAAGTTTTTTTCTACCGCCAGTAAACTCCCCAGCATGTTATTCTAGGTGTCCATGCACACATAAACTGGAATCAACATTTTTTGGCAGGGATGTTTTTTGTCTGGAAAAAAACCCCCCAGAACTAGTGGGTTTCTAGAGGAGTTTAGTTGTACAAACATTCTAATGCTGAAAAACATGGCAAAATGCAGTAAATCGCACCAAACCAGCGTTTTTGGACTTTATTTGTCTAAAATAAAACTTTTTTCTTGTAAAAAAAAAACTCTAAAAAATGCACACTCGAAAAACAGGGCAAAACGCCACTAAACGCAAATACAAAAACGCTGAAAAACTCAAGTTTTTAACGTGACTTTACACAGCTAACGTTACCAGCTTTATTAAAATGCACCCCAGTGTGCATGGAGCCTAATGCCAGCCATAGATAGGTTAAAAATCGGCCGATTTTCGGGCGAAAAAAAAAACCGTTAGGTTGTTAATTGGTCGGACGTTTTTTTTAGAGGTTTTTGCCCATTTTTTTATCGGTCATGTTGGAAAATTTGCGGCCAATTTTGACAATCGGCCGATTTTCCTGGCAATGATGGGAAAATCGGCCGATCGTTTTACCGATAAAAAATCTGCGCATGAGTTGTGACCTGCAAGGAGAAGAAGAAAAAAGAAGAAGAAGAAGAAGAAAAAAGAAGAAGAAGAAGAAGAAAAAAGAAGAAGAAGAAGAAGTAGAAAAAAGAAGAAGTAGAAGAAGAAAAAAGAAGAAGTCAAAGAAGATAAAGAAGAAGAAAAAGAAGAAGATAAAGAAGAGGAGAAGAAAAAGAAGAAGAAGAAGAAGAGAAGAGAAGAGGAAGAAGAAGAAAATGAAGAAGAGAAGAAGAAGAGAAGAAAAAGAAGAAGAAGAAGAAGAAAATAAAGAAGAAGAAAATAAAGAAGAAGAAAAAGAAGAAGAAGAAGAAGGAAGTAGGAAGAAGGAAGAAGAAGAAGAAGAAGAAGAAGAGAAGAAGAAGATAAAGAAGAGGAGAAGAAAAAGAAGAAGAAGAAGAAAATAAAGAAGAAGAAGAAGAAAGAGAAGAAGAAGGAAGAAGAAGAAGAAGATAGAAGGAAGAAGAAGGAAGAAGAAAATAAAAAAGGAGAGGAGAAGAAAAAGAAGAAGAAGAAGAAGAAGGAGAAGAGAAGAGAAGAAGAGGAAGAAGAAGAAAAAAAGAAGAAGAAAATAAAGAAGAAGAAGAAGAAAAAAATAAGAAGAAGCAAGAAAAAAAGGAAGAAGAAGAAGAAGCAAAAAAGGAAGAAGAAAAAAAAAGAAGAAGAAGAAAAAAAGAAGAAGAAGAAGAAGAAGAAAAAGAAGCAGATAAAAAGAAGAAAGAAGAATAAGAAGAAGAATAACCTGAATCCTTCCTACGAACTGGAATTCCAGTCCGCTATTATATTTTATATGAAAAAGTCTTGCAGTTGCCACAAATGTATCCATTTGTATCCGAATAAAAACATTGTAGTCCAAATAATGTATTTGTTTTGCTGTCACATTGCATGGTGTGCTCTCCTGTCTCTGTCTAATGCCGGCCATAGGCGGGTGGAAAATCGGCCGATTTTTTTTTTTAAAGTTGGTGGTAACGTTGGCCGATCGAACGACTGTTTTTTTGTTTTTTTTAAATCGGCTGATGTTCGACCCGTCTATGGCCTGCATTAGATACACTGTTTCTAACCGTGAAATCAACAAAGGGGCAGAAATTCTGGTAACATCATTGCTTGAGGTGATTGTAGCCATATTAGTGCATTTGCGACAGAGACAATTGAGTACTGTCCGTGATACTTTTTTTATTTGCACTAACATACAATTTTCAGGACAAGCTTTGGTGGTATGTCCTCTTCTTCAAGGTCCAAGCAGTACTACTGATGGTAACATCATTGACCCATTTGGACACATTTGGTCAGTGACATCGGGGGTTATTTACTAAAACTGGAGTGTGCAAAATCTGGTGCAGTTCTGGATACAAACAGATCAACTTCCAAGTTTTATTGTCAAAGCTTCATCGAACAAGTTGAAGTTTGAAGCTCATTGGCTACCATGCCTGGCTGCACCAGTTCTAGTAAATCTCCCCCATTGAGTCCATATAAAGGTCAATGATGTCACCAGTATCCTCTTCTCTTTTACCACCTTATCTGTCATATATTTGCAGACCACCAGCCCAATGAACTGCCGGCATGAAATTCCCCACCCAGCAGCAGTACGTAACAAAGGGGTAAGTATTTTGGAAAGATCTTTGAATTTTTATGGACACATTTTGTCAATGACCCTGTTCATTTATGGTCAAATTACCATATTGGGTTAAGGATATCACCAGCATTTCCGCCCCGTTCTTCCTTAGCTGTCAGATGAGAGCGGGCCGCCAGTTCAATAAGTTGTGGACATGGAATTTCATGCCCCAAAACTGCACAGACTAAAGGGGTGGGGATCCTGGTGACATCATCCACCTAATATGGCCACATTTGGTCAATTACATTGTGCAGATATGGCCATATTAGGTCAATGATGTCACCAGCATTTTCGCACCGTTCTTCCTTAGCTGTCAGATGAGAGCGGACCGCCAGTCCAATAAGTTGTGGACATAAAATTTCTTGCCCCAAAACTGCACAGAGCAAAGGGGTGGGGATCCTGGTGACATCATCCACCTAATATGGCCACATTTGGTCAATGACATTGTTCAGATATGGCCATATTAGGTCATTGATGTCACCAGCATTTTCGCACCGTTTTCCTTAGCTGTCAGTTGAGAGCAAACCGCCAGTCCAATAAGTTGTGGACATGGAATTTCATGCCCCAAAACTGCACAGACTAAAGGGGTGGGGATCCTGGTGACATCATCCACCTAATATGGCCACATTTGGTCAATTACATTGTGCAGATATGGCCATATTAGGTCAATGATGTCACCAGCATTTTCGCACCGTTCTTCCTTAGCTGTCAGATGAGAGCGGGCCACCAGTCCAATAAGTTGTGGACATGGAATTTCATGCCCAAAAACTGCACAGACCAAAGGGGTGGGGATCCTGGTGACATCATCCACCTAATATGGCCACATTTGGTCAATGACATTGTTCAGATATGGCCATATTAGGTCACCAGCATTTCCTCACCATTCTTCCTTAGCTGTCAGATGAGAGCGGGCCACCAGTCCAATAAGTTGTGGACATGGAATTTCATGCCCAAAAACTGCACAGACCAAAGGGGTGGGGATCCTGGTGACATCATCCACCTAATATGGCCACATTTGGTCAATGACATTGTTCAGATATGGCCATATTAGGTCACCAGCATTTCCTCACCATTCTTCCTTAGCTGTCAGATGAGAGCGGGCCACCAGTCCAATAAGTTGTGGACATGGAATATCATGCCCCAAAACTGCACAGACCAAAGGGGTGGGGATCCTGGTGACATCATCCACCTAATATGGCCACATTTGGTCAATTACATTGTGCAGATATGGCCATATTAGGTCAATGATGTCACCAGCATTTTCGCACCGTTCTTCCTTAGCTGTCAGATGAGAGCGGGCCACCAGTCCAATAAGTTGTGGACATGGAATATCATGCCCCAAAACTGCACAGACCAAAGGGGTGGGGATCCTGGTGACATCATCCACCTAATATGGCCACCTTTGGTCAATTACATTGTGCAGATATGGCCATATTAGGTCAATGATGTCACCAGCATTCCTTTGCCCTCTTTAGCTCATTCCCAATTCACAGCTTTGGTACAATATGTGAATTTGAAGGTGTTTTTGCTGATATTGTACAATTAGATTGTAACATTTATTCCAGCTTAAAAAAGATAATTGTCCGGAGGAAGCCGTACAGCTACAAACTGTCCTCCAAAACATACTGGAAGATAAACGGCTCCACAGGTCTCAGGTATTCACCAAAAAAATAGAAAGCCACAAAATGTGTTTATTTGGCTATTAGGGAGAAAAATATTTTTAGCAGTCTAATTATTTCATTTGTGTTCAAGAGATTCCCATACTTACTGGGAGGTGTATGAGTACGATTAGACCCCTTTGCACCCTTTGGCTCTACCGCCTCTGTTTCATAATCTTAAATTTAGACATGAAAAAAAGGAAAAATAATTAGCTTTGTCAGGGCAAGGGCAAACAATTCTAAAACATTGAAAAACGTTCTGCCATATGTCTCTCTGCAGAGGTCCTACTACATGCCCCATGCTGAGTCAGAGCTAGAGCTCTCCAATCAAAGAAGTTCATGCTCCCTGCTGATTGGAGTGTTCCGCTCTGACTCAGCAGGGAGTAGGACACACCTCTACATAGAGACCACTGCTTCCATACAGAGAACAAGGGTCCTTCTCTGCAGCCTGCTGACTGGGAACAGGCTTTTCTACTCAGGCTGGGGTGGCCTTCTTAAGAGGTCCTACTACGTGCCCCATGCTAAATCAAAGCTAGAGCTCTCCAATCAAAGAAGTTCATGTTTCCTGCTGATTGGAGTGTCCTGCTTTTCTTAACAGGGAGTATGTCACACCTCTACAGAGGGACCACTGCTTCCATACAGAGAACAAGGGTCCTTCTCTGCAGCCTGCTGACTGGGGACAGGCTTTTCTACTCAGGCTGGGGTGGCCTTCTTAAGAGGTCCTACTACATGCCCCATGTCTCTCTGCAGAGGTCTTACTACATGCCCCATGCTGAGTCAGAACTAGAGCTCTCCAATCAAAGAAGTTCATGCTTCCTGTTGATTGGAGTGTTCTGCTCTGACTAAGCAGGGTGTAGGTCACACCTCTACAGAGAGACCACTGCTTCCATACAGAGAACAAGGGTCCTTCTCTGCAGCTTGCTGACTGGGGACAGGCTTTTCTATTCAGGTTTTGGTGGCCTTCTTAAGAGGTCCTACTACGTGCCCCATGCTGAGTCAGAGCTAGAGCTCTCCAATCAGAGAAGTTCATGCTTCCTGCTGATTGGAGTGTTCTGATGATTTATCTACCTGATTTAAATGGAAAAAACAATGAATTGGGCTTTAACCACCTCAATACCGGACACTTTCACCCCCTCCCTGCCCAGGCCAGTTTTCAGCTTTCAGCGCTGTCGCGCTATACATAACAATTTATAAAAATTATTTTTTTATATTTTTTAGACAGATAGAGCTTTTTTTGGTGATATTTAATCAACACTGTTTTTTTTTTTTTACAAAACGAATAAAAAAAGACCAAAAATGTAGAAGAAAAAACTTTTTTTGTTTGTTTGTTTCAAAATTTTGCAAATAAATAATTTTTCTTCTTCACTGATGTGTGCTGACGAGGCTGCACTGATGGGAACTGATAGGCTGCATTGATGGGGCAGGTTTTAGAAAGGAACTGGTAAGATCTGGAGATGTTGTGAGGAGTTGAGAAGATAATTGGAGATTGTAATGAGGGACTGGTAAGAGAACAGTAGGTTATAGTGAGGAGCTGACAAGAGGAAGGGAGGTTGTGATGAGGAGATGGTAAAAGAGGAGAGCTTGAACAGGTAGGAAGTATAGGGAGGGTAGGGTAATTGTGACAGACCCAACCGGGATAGGGGCTTTTGGAGGGGACTGCAAGCTAGCCTTTTGCCTACTGACCATGTCCCACGCATCTGAGGGGGCTCCATTCTTTGGGAGGTGTGTGCCTGGGGGGACCTTTGGAGTAGTTTACTTCGAATTCAAGTCCATGTCTCCCCAAAACACACAGACTCTAAGACCTGGAGGACCAGGATATAGATTTGGGGTCTCTGTGCCCAAACCAGTATTCACTGCTTACCCCCCCCCCTTTCTAGAGTCAGAAACTCTAAGAAGATGTTGATATAATCAGCTCAAAACAACCTGATGCAGTGGACTCTTGCTTGTTATGTGTAATCTGTTTATTAAGTTGTGATGTGTTTACTGTCTTTCTACCATTGTGTGCCTCCAAGGTGTGCATTCCCATTGTTAATTGAGTCGCCTATTGTTTCTGTCTGCCTGCTAATCTTCTTGAAGATGTGATTAGTATTGTGTCCACTTTACCTTGTTACCAAACCATTGTGGGATGTTTATGTGTTATATTAATGTGTAATATTTGGTTTTATTGTTCATGTGGGGACTGCCCTTATTTCTAAAGTATATGAAAACCTGTGTCCTTGTTCAATAAAGTAGTTCCTGTTTGGCATCTAAGCTAGTGTCACTTAGTCTTGGGTGCAATGCCCAGCTATAATACCTTGGTCCTGTGTCCCAGCAGCGAGGAAGCAGTTCTCTGACAGAATCACCCAATCAGGGTGACAGGTGTTCCGTCACAGTAATGACCTGAGAAGATGAAGGGAGGTTGTAGTAAAGACCTGAGATGAGGAGGGGAGGTTTTAGTGGGGAGGTTGTAGTGTGGAGCTGAGATATGGTAGGAAGGTTTTAGTGAGGAGCTGAGAAGAGGAAGGAAGATTGTAGTGAGGAGCTGGGATGAGGTAAGGAGGTTGTCGTGAGGAGCTGAGATGCGGTGGGGAGGTTTTAGTGAGGAGATGAGAAGATGAATGGAGGTTGTAGTGAGGAGCTGATAAGTGGCGGGGAGGTTATAATGAGGAGCCGAGAAGAGGAAGGGAGGTTGTACTGAGGACCTGAGAAGAGGAAGGAAGATTGTAGTGATGAGCTGGGATGAGGTAGGGAGGTTGTAATGAGGAGCTAAGATGCAGTGGGGAGGTTTTAGTGGGGAGTTGAGATGTGCTGGGGAGGTTGTAGTGAGGAGCTGAGAAGATGAAGGGAGTTTGTAGTGAGGAGCTGGTAAGAGGTAGGGAGGTAGTAACGAGGAGCTGAGAAGAGGAAGGGCAGTTGTAGTGAGGAGATGAGATGAGATAGGGAGGTTGTAGTGAGGAGCTGAGAAGATGAAGGGATATTGTAGTGAGGAGCTGGCAAGAGGTAGGGAGGTTGTAATGAGGAACTGAAAAGAGCATTGGGGGTTGTAGTGAGGAGATGATAAAAAAAATGGGAGATTGTAATGAGGAAGTATAAAAAGGGTTGGGTAATGACCTGAGAAGAGGAAGGGAGGTTGTAGTGAGGAGCTGGTAAGAGGAAGGGAGGCTGTATTAACAAGCTGGAAAACGAGGGCAAGGTTGTATTGAGGAGCTGGTAAGAGGCGGAAAGGTCGTAATGAGGAGCTGAGATGAGGTAGGGAGGTTGTAGTGAGGACCTGAGATGATGAAGGAAGATTGTAGTGATGAGCTGGGATGAGGTAGGGAGGTTGTAGTGAGGAGCTGAGATGTGGTGGGGAGGTTTTAGTGAGGAGCTGAGAAGATGAATGGAGGATGTAGTGAGGAGCTGAGATGAGATAGGGAGGTTGTAGTGAGGAGCTGAGAAGATGAAGGGAGGTTGTAGTGAGGAGTGACTATATTGGGTTAAGGATATCACCAGCATTTCCGCACCGTTCTTCCTTAGCTGTCAGATGAGAGCGGGCCGCCAGTCCAATAAGCTGTGGACATGGAATTTCATGCCCCAAAACTGCACAGACCAAAGGGGTGGGGATCCTGGTGACATCATCCACCTAATATGACCACATTTGGTCAATGACATTGTTCAGATATGGCCATATTAGGTCAATAATGTCACCAGCATTCATTTGCCCTCTTTAGCTCATTCCCAATTCACAGCTTTGGTACAATATGTGAATTTGAAGGTGTTTTTGCTGATCTTGTACAATTAGATTGTAACATTTATTCCAGCTTAAAAAAGATAATTGTCCGGAGGAAGCCGTACAGCTACAAACTGTCCTCCAAAACATACTGGAAGATAAACGGCTCCACAGGTCTCAGGTATTCACCAAAAAAATAGAAAGCCACAAAATGTGTTTATTTGGCTATTAGGGAGAAAAATATTTTTAGCAGTCTAATTATTTCATTTGTGTTCAAGAGATTCCCATACTTACTGGGAGTTGTATCAGTGTGAGTACGATTAGACCCCGTTGTACCATTTGGCTCTACCGCCTCTGTTTCATAATAATTTTAGACATGAAAAAAAGGAAAAATAATTAGCTTTGTCAGGGCAAGGGCAAACAATTCTAAAACATTGAAAACGTTCTGCCATATGTCTCTCTGCAGAGGTCCTACTACGTGCCCCAAGCTGAGTCAGAGCTAGAGCTCTCCAATCAAAGAAGTTCATGCTCCCTTCTGATTGGAGTGTTCTGCTCTGAATCAGCAGGGAGTATGTCACACCTCTACATAGAGACCACTGCTTCCATACAGAGAACAAGGGTCCTTCTCTGCAGCCTGCTGACTGGGGACAGGCTTTTCTACTCAGGCTGGGGTGGCCTTCTTAAGAGGTCCTACTATGTGCCCCATGCTGAGTCAGAGCTAGAGCTCTCCAATCAAAGAAGTTCATGTTTCCTTTTGATTGGAGTGTTTTGCTTTGACTCAACAGGGATATATGTCACACCTCTACAGAGGGACCACTGCTTCCATACAGATAACAAGGGTCCTTCTCTGCATCTTGCTGACTGGGGACAGGCTTTTCTACTCAGGTTGGGGTGGCCTTCTTAAGAGGTCCTACTACGTGCCCCATGCTGAGTCAGAGCTAGAGCTCTCCAATCAAAGTTCATGTTTCCTGCTGATTGGAGTGTTCTGATGATTTATCTACCTTATTTAAATGGAAAAAAAATGAATTGGGCTTTAACCACCTCAATACCGGACACTTTCAGCCCCTTCCTGCCCAGGCCAGTTTTCAGCTGTCGCACTATAAATAACAATTTTAAAAAATGAAATTTTTATCTTTTTTAGACAGATAGAGCTTTTTTTGGTGATATATAATCAGCACTGTTTTCTCTCAGAGCTGGAGGACCAGGACACATATTTGGGGTCTCTGTGCCCAAACCAGTATTGACTGCTTACCCCCCCCCCCCTTCTAGATGTTGATAGAATCAGCTCAAAACAACCTGATGCTGAGGACTCTTGCTTGTTATGTGTAATCTGTTTATTAAGGTGTGATGTGTTTACTGTCTTTCTCCCATTGTGTGCCTCCAAGGTGTGCATTCCCATTGTTGCCCCAGCAGTGAGGAAGCAGTTCTCTGAAGGAATCACCCAATCAGGGTGACAGGCAAGAGAAGATGAGGGGAGGTTGTAGTGAGGAGCTGGTAAGTGGTGGGGAGGTTGTAATAAGGAGCCGAGAAGAGGAAGGAAGGTTGTAGTGAGGAGCTGAGATGAGGTAGGAAGGTTTTAGTGAGGAGCTGAGATGCAGTGGGGGGGTTTTAGTGAGGAGCTGAGAAGATGAGGGGAGGTTGTAGTGAGGAGCTGGTAAGTGGTGGGGAGGTTGTAATGAGGAGCTGAGAAGAGGAAGGTAGGTTGTACTAAGGACCTGAGATGAAGTAGGAAGGTTTTAGTGAGAAGCTGAGAAGAGGAAGGAAGATTGTAGTGAAGAGATGGTAAGATGAAGGGATGTTGTAGTGAGGAGCTGGCAAGAGGTAGGGAGGTTGTTTTAACAAGCTGGAAAATGAGGGCCAGGTTGTACTGAGGAGCTGGTAAGAGGTAGGGAGGTTGTAATGAGGAGCTGAGATGAGGTAAGGAGGTTGTAGTGAGGACCTGAGAAGATGAAGGAAGATTGTAGTGAGAAGCTGAGAAGAGGAAGGAAGATTGTAGTGAAGAGCTGGTAAGATGAAGGGATGTTGTAGTGAGGAGCTGGCAAGAGGTAGGGAGGTTGTTTTAACAAGCTGGAAAATGAGGGCCAGGTTGTACTGAGGAGCTGGTAAGAGGTAGGGAGGTTGTAATGAGGAGCTGAGATGAGGTAGGGAGGTTGTAGTGAGGACCTGAGAAGATGAAGGAAGATTGTAGTGAGAAGCTGAGAAGAGGAAGGAAGATTGTAGCGAGGAGCTGGGATGAGGTAGGGAGATTGTAGTGAGGAGCTGAGATGCAGTGGGGAGGTTTTAGTGAGGAGTTGAGATGTGGTGGGGAGGTTTTAGTGAGGAGCTGAGATGTGGTGGGGAGGTTTTAGTGAGGAACTGAGAGAATGAAGGGAGGTTGTAGTGAAGAGCTGGGATGAGGTAGGGAGGTTGTAGTGAGGAGCTGAGATGTGGTGGGGAGGTTTTAATGAGGAGCTGAGAAGATGAATGGAGGATGTAGTGAGGAGCTGAGATGAGATAGGGAGGTTGAAGTGAGGAGCTGAGAAGATGACGGGAGGTTGTAGTTAGGAGCTGGTAAGATGTGGGGAGTTTGTAACGAGGAGCTGAGAAGAGGAAGGGAGGTTATAGTTAGGAGCTGGTAAGACGTGAGGAGGTAGTAAAGAGAAGCTGAGAAGAGGAAGGGAGATTGTAGTGAGGAGCTGAGAAGATGAAGAGAGGTTGTAGTGAGGAGCTGGTAACAGGTGGGGAGGTTGTAATGAGGAGCTGAGAAGAGGAAGGGAGGTTGTAGTGAGAAGCTGAGATGAGATAGGGAGGTTGAAGTGAGGAGCTGAGAAGATGACGGGAGGTTGTAGTTAGGAGCTTGTAAGACGTGGGGAGGTAGTAAAGAGAAGCTGAGAAGAGGAAGGGAGATTGTAGTGAGGTGAGGAGCTGAGATGATATAGGGAGGTTGTAGTGAGGAGCTGAGAAGATGAAGAGAGGTTGTGATGAGGAGCTGAGAAGAGGAAGGGAGGTTGTAGTGAGAAGCTGAGATGAGATAGGGAGGTTGAAGTGAGGAGCTGAGAAGATGACAGGAGGTTGTAGTTAGGAGCTGGTAAGAGGTGGGGAGGTAGTAACGAGAAGCTGAGAAGAGGAAGGGAGATTGTAGTGAGGTGAGGAGCTGATATGAGATAGGGAGGTTGTAGTGAGGAGCTGAGAAGATGAAGGGAGGTTGTAACGAGGAGCTGAAAAGAGCAGTGGGGGTTGTAGGAGATAGTAAAAAAAAATGGGAGATTGTAATGAGCTAGGAAGTATAGAAAGGGTTGGGTAATGACCTGCAAAGAGGAAGGGAGGTTGTAGTGAGGAGCTGGTAAGAGGAGGGGAAGCTGTAGTAACAAGCTGGTAGATGAGGGCAAGGTTGTATTGAGGAGCTGGTAAGCAGAAGGAAGGATTGTAGAGTTGTTTTCGAAGTATAAAGAGGGTAATGATATGAGAAGAGGAAAGGTGTTTGTAGTGAGGAGCTGGGAAGAGAAGAGGAGGCTATACTGAGGTATGGCATCCTAGTTCCTCACTGTAGCCTCCTACAAAAGCAGCTTACATTGAGGATCTAGTGAGGAAGGAGCAATATGTTCGTTTGAAGAGCTGCGAAGACAGAGGTTAGAGTGAGAAGCTTATGGCCAGCAAAGGAAAAAAAATATCAGTTTTTCCCTTCTACTATTCAAAAAGTCTTTACATGGTGAGAAAGTAAAGGCAATACTCAATGGCCATGTTCTTTATACTCATACCTAACCAATTCTAAAGTAAATTAATGATCTTAACCCTTTTGAATACAATTACACTTTTTTTGTTGTATTTATGTTTTCAAAATTATTACTTACCATCATGTTCTCCAACATAAAACAGTTTTGAAAATGTGGATTTATTTCTGAAAAATATTTGTGCTATGTACTTTTCCGCATCTTCACTGGTTGCATTACTTATTGTGATAGAAGATACATTATGAATAGAAACTCTTGATTTGTATTGTTCGTTTAGAAATTGAGGATCGTCGGTCTTAAAAGTTCTCAAAAAAGTATTGTCTTTCTTTATCCATAACACCTTTTCCACCTCTTTGTCACCATAATATTCTGCAGTCAAAGTAATATTTCCTCCAATCTTAAATTGTATATTCGGTCTCTCTTTCCATTTGTTATCAAAGGACACACCTAATGAACAAAATAAATGTCTTATTAATAAAACAATACGTTGCTTTGTTTTCACATGCGAGTTGTTACAGTTGTGCTCAAAATGGTGCCACAAAAGAAAGCCCGGGGAGGCATGTCAAGGTGAGCTCCGGCATATTGTAACCGGGCTTTTTTGTGGCATTGGCACAGTAAGGCTTCATGTACGTGATATAAAGAGACAAAAAGAGGGTGCACGGGCCTAGTGCATTACCTCAAAAGATGAGATTTATTGATAAAAAAACTATAATACTCACAAGAGAAATAAAATCAAATAGAAAGGATGTCAAAAGGAATGCAATGTGGTCCGAAAAAACCCCTGAAGGTGGTTTGGTGGGGGACTGTAGACCTCTGGATAGCTGGTGGTTGACGCGTTTCGAGGTTGTACCTGTCAGGGATCCGGGTATGACCAGAGATGTGTGGACTGACACAGGGAAACGCAGGCTCAAGTATGGTGTAAACAATATAATTTATTAAAGGCTATGCAAAAATATAAACGCACAATGTAAACAAAACCAAACCTCCAACTGTGTTACGATCCGCCAGGTGGTGCCTCAGGCTGCCAAATGACAGACCTACCCAGAGCGTGGGGTCTAAGCCCGGGCTGTGCTTTCTCCAGGACCCCTGATGGTGGGGATGGACTTGTAACAGACCCGGGCCAGGTCACGACCTCCGAGCAGGCCCACCAGTGGCAGAGGAAGCCTCCGGGGACGTATGCAGGTACCGGGGGAGCCAGATGTGAAGAGGATGGCGGCCCTAGCAGGGTGGTAACGGACCGTGGTTCCGTGGGGGTAAGCGGGGTACCGAATCGGCGGGCAAAGAGTAGTCAGGTCACACGCAGGATCAGCAGGGTAAGTCAGTCCGCAGAATCGTCAGACAAGCCGGGGGTCAGAATAGGAGAAGGCAGAGTAGTCAGGGCAATCCGGGTCAATCACAGGAGAAGGCAGCGTAGTCAGGGCAATCCAGGTCAAATCACAGGAGAAGGCAGCGTAGTCAGGGCAATCAGGGTCACTAGAACGGATACAGGAACTCAGGATCACAGATAGACCTTGCGGCAATCTGTGACAGTGCAGGGCATCTTTAAATAGTGCGCCCTGCACTGTCATTGGCCGGCCAGGACGCGCCCCCGGTTGTCATTGGACGCCTGAGGCGCGCCCGCGGCTCCTACTGCGCATGCGCGGCGTCCTGTCAGCCGCGGCTCGCCGGGACCTAGTGCCTGTGTCCCGGCATGATCTGCCGCCAGTGCGCATGCGCGGGGGGAGAAGCCGCGATCCCTGACCCTGGAGCCGCAATCCCTGACAAACTGATAACGGAATGTACAAGCACACAGACAAGAGTAGTCAGGGCTGGTGAGGTGGAGTGGTCAGGCAGGCCGGGTCAGGAACCATCAGGCAGACAAGGTACAAAGGAGCAGGCAGAGCGTAGTCAGACGGGCTGGGTCAGGAACAATCAGGCAGACAAGGTACCAGAGGAGCAGGCAGGAGAGTGGTCAGGAATAGCCGGGGTTGGTGCAGGCAGAGTTCTGTCAATGTCAGGAGTCAGGCAGAGGGATCAGGAAGGCAGGCAGACGACAGGATCAGGTTCAGGCACAGGGGCTCATGGGGAACAATACACCAAGGCACTGATCACAGGCCTGGTCCTGCTTAAATACACCTCCTGCAATCAGCCTCAGGTGATGGCTTGACTGCAGGAGTGAGATTCTGGCTGCTGAGAGCACCCGCTGGCCAGCACTGGTACTGCAGCCCACAAGGCAGGTGAGTCCCACCACCAGTGGTGAGTCCATTCCTGACAGTACCTCTTCCTCAGTGCCATGTACGTGAGCCTACCCTGACCATCTGCCACGGGAAACCGCAAGTCACGGCAACCGCAGTACCGCGGTTTTGCCGTGTTTTGCATTTTCTCGCGGCCGGTGGTCAAAACGTTCCTACCTGAACTTGACTCTTCTGCAGCTCCAAAACTCTGCTAAAAGCCTATGTGTACAAGGGCACCTAGGCTTTTATGGAGTTGAGTTTAGCAGCTGCTCACGAGCCCTAAAGGCTTCTTTCTGGAAACTGGACCATGCAGCACATTTTTGTTCAAGTATCGTCCAGGGGAGGACTGACAACTCATGGGGCCCCTGGACAATAGGGGGTCATGGGGCCCCTGTGTCCTTGTTCAAACTCAAAAAAGCCTATGGAAAAGGTACCAGGGGCATCTCATGGGGCCCCTTACTGACCCCGAGCCCTCGGGCAGAGCCCCTACTGACCCCGAGTGCCCAAATGGTCAGTCCGCCCCTGCTGACTGGTGTATGTAAACAATACAGATCTCTCCCCTGTCAGCTCCTTCACACTGCTTCGTATGGCTCTGCATAGTAGAGCCATACAAAGCAGTGTGCTTACAGTGAAACATACACACAGCCTCCATAGTAAAACAGCACACAGTTAAACCTTTGATCGCCCCAGATGTTAACCCCTTACTGCCCAGTGCCATTAGTACAGTGTCAGTGCTTTTTATTAGAACTTTTCACTGTACTGGTGTCACTGGGGATGTCAGTGACACCAAGTCAGTTCCCCCCCCCCCCCCAGTGTCAGAATGCCCGCCACAGTCCCGCTATAAGTCGCTGACCACTGCCATTACTAGTAAAAAAAAAGAAAATCCCAATTGTAAACGCTTTAACTTTCACGTAAACCAATTAATTTACACGTATTGGGATTTTCTTTTAGCAAAGACATGGAGCAGAATACATTTTGGCCTAAATTTATGATGAAATTTTATTTTTAAATTTTTTTTCAGCAAAAAGTAAAAAATATTGTTTTTTTCTCAAAATTGCTTTGTCTTTTTTTTATAGCGCAAAAAATAAAAACACAGGTTATCAAATAGCTCCAAAAGAAAGCTCTATTTGTGGGGAAAAAAGGACGTAAATTTCATTTGGGTGCAGCATTGCATGACCGCGCAATTATCAGTTAAAGTAACGCAGTGCCGTATCGCAAAAAAATGGCCTGATCAGGAAGGAATCCTTCATTGATTTCAAATGTTAATAAACCCCGGACCCTGCATTCACTATATCCGCTCTCCCCGGACCCCGCATTCACTATATCCGCTCTCCCCGGACCCTGCATTCACTATATCCGCTCTCCCTGGACCCTGCATTCACTATATCCGGTCTCCCCGGACCCTGCATTCACTATATCTGGTCTCCCCGGACCCCGCATTCACTATATCCGCTGTCCCCGGACCCCGCATTCACTATATCCGCTCTCCCCGGACCCCGCATTCACTATATCCGCTCTCCCCGGACCCCGCATTCACTATATCCGCTCTCCCCGGACCCTGCATTCACTATATCCGCTCTCCCCGGACCCTGCATTCACTATATCCGGTCTCCCCAGACCCCGCATTCACTATATCCGGTCTCCCCAGACCCCGCATTCACTATATCCGGTCTCCCCGGACCCCGCATTCACTATATCCTCTCTCCCTGGACCCCGCATTCACTATATCCACTGTCCCCGAACCCTGCGTTCACTATATCCGCTCTCCCCGGACCCTGCGTTCACTATATCCGCTCTCCCCGGACCCTGCATTCACTATATCCGGTCTCCCCGGACCCTGCATTCACTATATCCGGTCTCCCCAGACCCCGCATTCACTATATCCGGTCTCCCCAGACTCCGCATTCACTATATCCTCTCTCCCTGGACCCCGCATTCACTATATCCACTGTCCCCGGACCCTGCGTTCACTATATCCGCTCTCCCCGGACCCTTCGTTCACTATATCCGCTCTCCCCAGACCCTGCGTTCACTATATCCGCGCTCCCCGGACCCTAAGTTCACTATATCCGGTCTACCCAGACCCTGCATTCACTATATCCGCTGTCCCCGGTCCCCGCGTTCACTATATCCGCTCTCCCAGGACCCCGCGTTCACTATATCCGCTCTCCCCGGACCCTGCGTTCACTATATCCGCTCTCCCCGGACCCTGCGTTCACTATATCCGCTCTCCCCGGACCCTGCGTTCACTATATCCGCTCTCCCCGGACCCTGCGTTCACTATATCCGCTCTCCCCGGACCCTGCGTTCACTATATCCGCTCTCCCCGGGCTCCCTGAATTCACTATATCAGCTCTCTCCGGACCCGGCATTCACTATATCCGGTCTCCCCGGACCCCGCATTCACTATATCTGGTCTCCCCGGACCCCGCATTCACTATATCCGCTCTCCCCGGGCTCCCTGCATTCACTATATCCGCTCTCCCCGGACCCTGCATTCACTATATCTGCTCTCCCCGGACCCTGCATTCACTATATCCGCTCTCCCCGGACCCTGCATTCACTATATCCGCTCTCCCTGGTCCAGCTCTCTTGTGCTGATATTTTTTTTTTGAGTTGCCTAAAATTAGGCTGTATCTCCTGTACCAACATTGAACGCACTTATTCTTTGTTTCCCCCTCGGCTGACTTAACTGATGCCAACCCTCTACAGATAAATACTGAACCTGGCCATACACTAGTAAAATTCCCTTTAAAAATCTCCTTTTCAAAATTGTTCAATTTTCTAATCGTTGGTGGGGTCACAACGACGCAGCAACATGAAAATTCGAAGGAGGTGGATGAAAAAATGTTTCTCGAACAAACAAATTTCTAGCAGTTCGTTTCAGGTAAGTCCATTTATTCATTGGCGTGTTATGCCGGCCATACAGGGGTCGAAATTCGACAGATTTTTCGTCTAAGAATAATCAGGCGATTTTCTCTCTGTGGGGTCAATGGCACCTGCCGATTTTCGTGGTTCCTCCCCTTTTCGGTGATCGGGCATGTTGGAAAATTCGCGAAAAACTACCGATTTTCAACTCAATGATGGTACGATCGTTTTTACGAAAAGAATATACGCATGAGCTGTGACCTGGAAGAAACAGAAGTTTCGCTCGTTATATGGGGGAACTTTATGACTCGGTCGGCCGATTTTCGAAATCATTGATGGCGCCATCGGTTTACCGAGTGAACAACGTTTTCGATTTTCGGACAAAAAAACATTCGGAATTCGAACCATGGATGGCCTGCATTGACGGTGGCTCTCAGTCAGCCCAGTGGACTGGGGGGGGCACCTAGTAGTGGAAGGCAGCTTCGGATTGAAGGCGGGCATTGAAGCAAAAGTTGCATTGCCGTTTTTTTATTTGATCTGTTATTGGACTATTTCATTGCCTCTTAAATGAAGTTCTTTATTTTTTACGTAAGGGTGTGAATTAACCACAAACGCCTATAAAAAACTCTAATGGTATTAATGCCACGCAAACACCTGGCAGGGCATTTGAGGAGCATCACCATGGACTCCTACATTGTAAGCTCCAAGGATCAGGCCCTCCTAACCCTCTTGTATTGAACTGTATTGTTGCTGTATTGTCTCCCGTTATATTGCACAGCGCTGAGCAAACTGTTGGCGCCATAAATCCTGTATAATAATAATAATGGACTTGAATGGAAGGCATTGAAAGGCTTCAATACCTCCTGACTCATCATGAGGCTTCAGTTTTGAAGGGATGCTAATGCTTCATGTATTGATAATGTGAACAGCACTGGGTGCTGCCCATAGTATCATTTTCAATAACGCCCCTCAAATGCCTGCTTTCAAAGCTAGTGTGAACTAGCCGTTATAGTCATATACCTGTTGGGAAGACTCCTCTGTAACTCCACCAGGGACATTCTTCCCACTGACCCCCAATGTAAGAGGCATTCTTCCCACTGACCCCCAATGTAAGAGGCATTCTTCCCACTGACCACCAATGTAAGGGACATTCTTCCCACTGACCACCAATGTAAGGAACATTCTTCCCACTGACCCCCAATGTAAGAGGCATGCTTCCCACTGATCACCATTGTATGGAGCATTCTTCCCACTGATCACCAATGTAAGCAACATTCTTCTCACTGACCACCAATGTAAGGGGCATTCTTCCCACTGATCACCAATGTAAGAGACATTCTTCCCACTGATCACCAATGAAAGGGACATTCTTTCCATTAAACAACTATGTAAGAAGCATTCTTCCCACTGATCATTAATGTAAGGGACATTCTTCCCACTGACCCCCAATGTAAGGGACATTCTTCCCACTGACCACCAATGTAAGGGACATTCTTCCCACTGACCACCAATGTAAGGGACATTCTTCCCACTGACCCCCAATTTAAGGGGCATTCTTCCCACTGACCACCAATGTAAGGGACATTCTTCCCACTGACCACCAATGTAAGGAGAATTCTTCCCACTGACCACCAATTTAAAGCACATTCTTCCCACTGGCCACCAATGTAAGGAGCATTCTTCCAACTGACCACCAATGTAAGGGACATTCTTCCCACTGACCACCAATGTAAGGAGTATTCTTCCCAATGACCACCAATGTAAGGGACATTCTTCCCACTGACCACCAATGTAAGGGGCATTCTTCCCACTGACCACCAATGTAAGAGACATTCTTCCCACTGACCACCAATAAAAGGGACATTTTTTCCATTAAACAACTATGTAAGAAGCATTCTTCCCACTGACCACCAATGTAAGGGACATTCTTCCCACTGACCACCAATGTAAGGAACATTCTTCCCACTGACCCCCAATGTAAGAGGCATGCTTCCCACTGGTCACCATTGTATGGAGCATTCTTCCCACTGATCACCAATGTAAGCAACATTCTTCTCACTGACCACCAATGTAAGAGACATTCTTCCCACTGACCACCAATGTAAGGAGCATTCTTCCCACTGACCACCAATGTAAGGGACATTCTTCCCACTGACCACCAATGAAAGGGACATTCTTTCCATTAAACAACTATGTAAGAAGCATTCTTCCCACTGATCATTAATGTAAGGGACATTCTTCCCACTGACCCCCAATGTAAGGGACATTCTTCCCACTGACCACCAATGTAAGGGACATTCTTCCCACTGACCACCAATGTAAGGGACATTCTTCCCACTGACCCCCAATTTAAGGGGCATTCTTCCCACTGACCACCAATGTAAGGGACATTCTTCCCACTGACCACCAATGTAAGGAGAATTCTTCCCACTGACCACCAATTTAAAGCACATTCTTCCCACTGGCCACCAATGTAAGGAGCATTCTTCCAACTGACCACCAATGTAAGGGACATTCTTCCCACTGACCACCAATGTAAGGAGTATTCTTCCCAATGACCACCAATGTAAGGGACATTCTTCCCACTGACCACCAATGTAAGGGGCATTCTTCCCACTGACCACCAATGTAAGAGACATTCTTCCCACTGACCACCAATAAAAGGGACATTTTTTCCATTAAACAACTATGTAAGAAGCATTCTTCCCACTGATCATTAATATAAGGGACATTCTTCCCACTGACCACCAATTTAAAGCACATTCTTCCCAACAACCATCAATGTAAGGGACATTCTTCCCACTGACCACCAATGTAAGGGACATTCTTCCCACTGACCACCAATGTAAGGGACATTCTTCCCACTGACCACCAATGTAAGGGGCATTCTTCCCACTGACCACCAATGTAAGGGACATTCTTCCCACTGACCACCAATGTAAGGAGAATTCTTCCCACTGACCACCAATTTAAAGCACATTCTTCCCACTGGCCACCAATGTAAGGAGCATTCTTCCAACTGACCACCAATGTAAAGAGCATTCTTCCCACTGACCACCAATGTAAAGAACATTCTTCCCACTGACCACCAATGTAAAATATATTCTTCCCACTGACCACCAATGTATAGCACATTATTCCCACTGGCCACCAATGTAAGAAACATTCTTCCCACTGGCCACCAATGTAAAGAGCATTCTTCCCATTGACCACCAATTTAAAGCACATTCTTCCCAACAACCATCAATGTAAGGAACATTCTTCCAACTGACCAGCAATGTAAAGAACATTCTTCCCACTGGCCACCATTGTAAGAAACATTCTTCCCACTGGCCACCAATGTAAAGAGCATTCTTCCCACTGACCACCAATGAAAGGGACAATGTTAAACAACCATGTAAGGAGCATTTTTCTCACTGACCACCAATGTAAAAAACATTCTAGCCAACTGCCACAGCCATGGACTGACACTCCATGTTACTGGTTGGAGGACAGGGCTGGAAGTCAAAGTACAGAAATGGGGCCATTGGAATATTGCAGAGCTATAAGAAGGCAGAAGAATACTCAAATATTGGCATAAAGCATAGTTACACTTTAAATATGGATGCACCTCTACAATAGGTATTGTAGTAAAGTGTGAACTTACCACATAGACATCCTAGAAAACATAGCAGGACAAAGCATACATTCCTCATATTAATCCTTTGGTACCCAGCTCTAAAACAGAAAATGTAAAAATATATTTATAAATTGTTATATTACATAGACAAAGTAAAACTACTTTGAAGTCTTTTTATCATTGTTTTCACCCAAGGTTCACTCAACTTTCAACAAGGGATGGGTGAATCTGCCAAGGTGTCAGAGCCTGGGTCCAAGCCTGGGCCTTCTGCGGTGGGAGGCAATGTTTCTTCTTGCTGAGCCACCTGGAATGCTGGACAGCTCCCTTGACAATTATTTGGATGATCCTACCTTGACCTTGTCTATCTTGAACCTTGAACCCCTTGCTCCTCCCATGAACTTCCTGATAAAAGCCATGTCTCTGCATTTCCGGTTTGCCAGGTTATTGTACCTTCTCCAGCCAATATCCCACTTGTCTAAGGTCAGTCACAAGCGGTAGTAGATGGGGATGAGGCAGAATCGTAATCAGGAACAAGCCAAAGGTCGGTCACAAACGGTAGTAGATGGGGATGAGGCAGAATCGTGGTCCAGGAACAAGCCAAAGGTCGGTAGCGAAGGTATAGACGGCAGCGGGAGAGACAAGCGGGATATTGGCTGGAGAAGGCACAATAATCTGGCAAACAGGAAATGCAAAGACATGGCTTTTATCAGGAAGTTCATGGGAGGAGCAAGGGGTTCAAGGTTCAAGATAGACAATGTCAAGGTAGGATCATCCAAATAATTGTCAACAGAGCTGTCCAGCATTCCAGGTGGCTCATCAAGAAGAAACATTGCCTATCACCACAGAAGGCCCAGGTTCAGACCCAGGCTCTGATGCCAGGTTTGGTTTGCTGAGAGTAGATTGAATCTTGTTTGACATTTGCAAAACCTTAACTTAGCAGTTAATCCCATTGAAGTCTATGGGGGTGGATCTTGATACTAAATGTTGGAAATTTTTTTTTTCACTTTATGTTCATGGAAAAAAGAATTAAAGCCAAAATTAATACACAGTGTACAGCATGACACGAAGCTTGAATCGCCAGTTTTGTCCAGTTTTCCAAAGAACAAGATTAAGTAACCTCACCCAATACAGGGCTCTCTCTCAATACCGATGACTTCTAAAAACATAATAATCGGTCATGTCAAGAAATATAGAAAACAAAAGAAGTCAACGGGTATATGTTACAAAATGAGGGGAGGTGACATCATCAAATAGATCAGGGGTTGCCCGATTAATTGATGATAGAATGGTATCATGAGAAGACTAAGTACCCTGTCGCTAAATCTTGTACCCTTTTAAATCCAAGAATGACCCCAAAAATGAGGATCGTTTGCAACTTATCCTCTCAGTCTCTAAAAAATTAGAATGTACAATATTCACTGCATGAGAGGACGAAGAAAGAAATATCCAGGAGAGAAGGAAACTGAAGATAATAAAAGAAGAAAAGAAGAGAGAGAAGAGAAGAGGGGGAGGTAGGGAGAGGGGACAGGGAGAAGTGGAGGAAAATCCCCGGTATACTCCCCCTTCCGGAGTCCTATCAAATGGTCACTAAACTCCTGTTGGTGCAGGAGAGCTTCCCATGGATTTTTCTGCATATTTGGTCCACCTGGTTCACATGGCCTCATGTTACCTAGATCTGAACAACCCCGGAAGCAAGTAGACGATTAGATTGGGAGGCATTGGCCAATTCTAGCTAGAGTGTAATACCACCAGGACACAACCTTATAGGGTTTCTCAGTTGACAGAACATTACAGGAGGATTTGTGGAGCATCTCCCATATCTTGTCCCAATCCTCAGGGGGGCTTAGAAGTTGCGAGGTCTCATTCCCATCACAGTCCATAGATCAGAGTCTGAGCATTAGTATTACCCAGAATAGAGAAGCATATCAAAGAAACAAAACCAAAAAATTTAAAAGTCAGCAGCTACAAATACTGTACCTATCCAGGGAACCAACGGCGACCTCACCCAGGTTGGTTCTTCACTAGTCTTCAGGTTTGAATCCCAACTGTGGGCAGCAGGCTATGCAGCTTTCGACTTCACAGTTGGTTGCCCAGGTCCTGCAGTCTTCTGTAACCTGTGATGTGTCCCAGAAGCCTACGGGGAGGGAGAACTTGCCTAGGCAATCGGAGCAGAAGTGGTAGCAGATACCTGTCAAAACTAGGTACCCGCCCCACCGCCAAAAATGACATGCCAAATATGGGAGAGAAGGGTAGGAGGAGGGTTTAAAGCTCAACTTTCAACAAGGGTGAAGTTCTGCTTTAAGAATAAGGCGTTGCAGCTTCTGAAGAACATGAGGCAGTACTAAGACCAGTATTACTCTAAATGGGTACAACTTCAGGAGGAACGACATTTTTATCACATGGATACGACCCGTCCAACGCAGGTAATTAGCCTCCAGGGGCGGACTGACCATTTGGAAACTCGGGCAATGCCCGAGGGCCCGGGGTCAGTAGGGGGCCCTATGAGATGCCCCTGGTACCTTTCATTGGTTTTTTCATAGGCTTTTTTGGGTCTTAGTGAGGGCACAGGGGCCTCATGATCCCCTATTGCCCAGGAGCCCCATGAGTTCTCAGTCTGCCCCTGTTAGCCTCGTACAGCGAACGATAAGAGGGTGTAAGGCAAATGCCCAGGTAGGAAATTGTGTTGGCCCATTGGCATGGAAATTGAGTCCGAATAGATTCATGCATGCTGTCCTCCAAGGACATATTCAGTGCTCCTCTCCGTCAAATCGATCAATCTGATTTAAATTTTGCCTAGAAGGTTGTTGTTTAAATTCCAATTCTGCCTCAAGGAGAGGGATATGAGCTAGCCTCTCTTTTTTACGTCTAAAAGTGATTTGCATTATATGGCCTCGGATCACTGACTTACAGTTGCAAGAAAAAGTATGTGAACCCCTTGGGATTACGTGGAGTTTTGCATGAATTGAACATAAAATGTGCTCTGAATGTCATCTAAGTCACAACAATAGAAGAACACAGTCTGCTGAACATAATACTACACAAACATTAGATGTTGCCATGGTTTAATTGCACATAACATGTAAACATTCACAGTGCAGGGAGGAAAAAGTATGTGAACCTTTGGACTTAATAACTGGTTGACCCTCCTTTGGCAGCAATAACCTCAACCAAACGTATCCTGTAGTTGCAGATCAGACCTGCACAACGATCTGGAGTAATTTTGGACCACTCCTCTTCACAAAACTGTTTCAGTGTAGCAATATTCTTGGGATGTCTGGTGTGAATCACTCTCTTAAGGTCATGCCACAGCATTTCAATCGGGTTGAGGTCAGGACTCTGACTGGGCCACTCCAGAAGGCGTATTCTGTGCTGTTGCAGCCATTGTTTTGTTGAATTACTTGTATGCTTTGGGTCATTGTCCTGTTGCATCACCCATCCTCTGCGGAGCTTCAGTTGGCGGACAGATGGTCGTACGTTTTCCTGCAAAATATCTTGATAAACTCTGGAATTAATTTTCCCATCAATGACAACAATCCGTCCAGGCCCTGAGGCAGCAAAGCAGCCCCAAACCATGATGCTCCCTCCGCCATGTTTCACAGTGGGGATGAGGTTTTGATGTTGGTGTGCTGTGCCTTTTTTTCTCCACACATAGTGTTGTGTGTTTTTCCCAAACAACTCAATCTTGGTTTCATCTGTTCACAGTACATTTTGTCAGTAGTGCTGTGGAACATCCAGGTGCTCTTTTGCAAACTTCAAACGTGCTGCAATCTTCTTTTTGGACAGCAATGGCTTCCTCCGTGGTGTCCTCCCATGTACTCCATTCTTGTTTAATGTTTTCCTTATTGTAGATGTGTCAACAAAAATGTTAGCATGTGCCAGAGATTTCTGTAGGTCTTTAGCTGACACTCTGGGATTCGTCTTTACCTCACGCAGCATTCTGCGCTGTGCTCTTGCAGTCATTTTTACAGGACAACCATGCCTAGGGAGAGTAGCAACAGTGCTAAACTTTCTCCATTTGTAGACAGTCTGTCTTACCGTGGACACATGAACATCAAGGCTTTTGGAGATACTTTTGTAACCCTTTCCAGCTTCATGCAAGTCAGCAATTCTTGATCGTAGGTCTTCTGAGAGCTCTTTTCTGCTCGGCATGGTTCACATCAGACAGTGCTTCTTGAAACCAGTAAACCCAAAACAGGTGTGTGTTTTTTAAGGGCAGGACAGCTGTCAGCAACACATCCAATATCATCACACTGATTGGAGTCAAGGTTGGCTAACTCCTGGCTCCAATTAGCTCTGGGAGAAGTCATTAAGCTAGGGCCTCACATACTTTTTCCTCCCTGCACTGTGAATGTTTACATGTTATGTGCAATTAAACCATGGCAACATCTGATGTTTGTGTAGTATTATGTTCAGCAGACTGTGTTCTTCTATTGTTGTGACTTAGATGATGTTCAGAGCACATTTTATGCACAATTCATGCAAAACTCCACGTAATCCCAAGGGGTTCACATACTTTTTCTTGCAACTGTATATGCTTCCTATACGTCACCAGGGAATCAACCATATTGAGATTGAGACTGAAGTATTCCTCCTTTAATTTGCAAGCCTTCTACCATACTAGAATGAGACAGTATGAAATCATTTAAGCTCCAAGTGGAAGTTGGAGGATTAAATACTAGAGTGTGACAGGTCACCAGAGTAGGGTCGTGATCAGACCAAGGTACCATGAGAATAGAGGTGGACATTTTGAGAAACAAAGTGGGAACTAACATGTGATCAATACGAGTGTGGGTTGCACGGGGATGAAAATAATAGGTGTAATCCCTAGCTAAGGGATGGAGTTCCCGCCATATGTCCACAAAACCCAAGCCCTCAAGGAGAGTTCCAAAGGATTTAGAGGGATCCTCTGAAATGATCTTATCTGTCAATGATCGATCCAGTTACAGATTCAATATGAGATCTGAATCGCCAAATAACAGCAAGATACCATTGAGATGCGACTGAATCACATCATAAAGGTGAGATAAATAGGGTATTTTTCGTTCATTTGGTGCGTAATACATGCAAATTGTGACCTCTGAAAATAGCTAGACCAGTGCTTGATCTAGGTTAGTGTCAGAGGAAAGTGTCGGTGCCAGTGTTGGGGTCGGTGTCAGGGTCAGCATTAGGAGTTGTGGTCAGGGTCTGTGTCAGGGTCAGCATTGGGATCAGTGTCAGTGTTGGGGGTGGTGGTCAGGAGCTGTGCGGGGGTCGAGGCCAGTGTTGTGGGTTGTGGTCAAGATCTGTGTCAGGGTCAGTGTTAGGGGCTGTGGCCTGGGTATATGTCAGGGCCAATGTTTGGTCAGTGTCGGGGTCATTGTCAGGGCCAGTGTTGGATGTTGTGGTCATGGTCTGTGTCGGGTAAGGGTTCTTGTTAGGATCAGTGTTGGGATCAGCATAAAGGTCAGTTTTGGCGGATGTGGTCATTGTCTGTGTTGGAGTTAGGGTCAGGGTTGGGGGTTGTGGTAAGAGTATATATCAAGGTCAGTGTTGGGGTCGGTGTCATGGTCAGTGTTGGGGGTTGTGGTCAGGGTCTGTGTTGGGGGTTCGGGTCAGGATCAGTGTTGGGGGTTGTGGTCAAGGTCTGTGTTGGGGGTCAGTCAGGGTCAGCGTTGGGGGATGTGGTTAGAGTCTGTGTCGGAGTCAGTGCTTGGGGACTGTGGTCAGGGTATATGGCGGGGTCAGTGTTGGATCGGTGTCAGGGTCAGTGTTGGGGGTTGTGTTTGGGGTCCTGATCAGTGTTGGGGGTTAATCAGGGTCAGTGTTGAGTGTTGTGGTCAGGATCTATGTCGGGTTCAGTGTTGGGGGCTGTGGTCAGGGTCTGTGTCGGGGTCAGTGTTGGGGAACTGTGGTCAGGGTCTTTGTTGGGGTCAGTGTCAGGATTAGTGTTGGGGATTGTGGTCAGGGTCTGTGTTTGGGGTCAGGATCAGTGTTGGGGGTTGTGGTCAAAGTCTGTGTTGGGGATCAGTCAGGGTCAGCGTTGGGGGATGTGGTCAGAGTCTGTGTCGGAGTCAGTGCTTGGGGACTGTGGTCAGGGTATATGGCGGGGTCAATGTTGGATCGGAGTCAGGGTCAGTGTTGGGGGTTGTGTTTGGGGTCTGGATCAGTGTTGGGGGTTAATCAGGGTCAGTGTTGGGTGTTGTGGTCAGGATCTATGTTGGGTTCAGTGTTGGGGGCTGTGGTCAGGGTCTGTGTCGGGGTCAGTGTTGGGGAACTGTGGTCAGGGTCTTTGTTGGGGTCAGTGTCAGGATTAGTGTTGGGGATTGTGGTCAGGGTCTGTGTTTGGGGTCCAGATCAGTGTTGGGGGTTGTGGTGAGAGTCTGTGTTTGGGGATAATCAGGGTCAGTGTTGGGTGTTGTGGTCAGTATCTATGTTGGGTTCAGTGTTGGGGGCTTTGATCAGGGTCTGTGTCGGGCTCAGTGTTGGGGGACTGTGGTCAGGGTCTTTGTTGGGATCAGGGTCAGTGTCACGATTAGTGTGGGTGGTTGTGGTCAGGGTTTCAGGGTCAGTATTGGAGTTGGTGTCAGGGTCTTTGTCGGGGTCAGGATCAGTGCAGGGGTTAATGTCAGGGTCAGTGTTGGGTGTTGTGGTCAGTATCTATGTCCGATTCAGTGTTGGGGGCTGTGGTCAGGGTCTGTGTCGGGCTCAGTGTTGGGGGACTGCGGTCAGGGTCTTTGTTGGGATCAGGGTCAGTGTCAGGATTAGTGTTGGGGGTTGTGGTCAGGGTTTGTGTGTCGGTTTCAGGGTCAGTTGTCAGGGTCAGGGTCAGTGTAGGGTTTAATGTCAGGGTCAGTGTTGGGGTTAGGTTGGATTTTTTAATTTAGTGTCAGTGCCAATGTGTTATATGTTGGATAAATTAAAAAAAGGTACAAAAAAAAAGTTCGACCTGTCATTGAGGGGTTAAAGTAAAGCTGTCAGTATAGTAAAGCAGGTAAGCTTTCGGGCAGGGGTGGACTGACCATTTGGAAACTCGGGCACTGCCCGAGGGCCCCGGGTCAGTAGGGGGCCCCATGAGATGCCCCTGGTACCTTTTTCATAGGCTTTTTTGAGTTTGGGCAAGGACACAGGGGCCCCATGATCCCCTATTGCTCGGGGGCCCCATGAGTTGTCAGTCCGCCCCTGCTGTCAGGTTTTCAGATTAAATGGCAGCACAGGTATTCTGCTTGCACCTTCATTGATATCGTCAGCCCACAACCCCCCACTGCAAAGTGCGCCCTCAGCCACCTACACCGAGGGGCACGCCTTCTGGAATCCAAGACTGACAACTTTCCGTTCATACCTTCGTAAATGATATCTGTGCAGCATGTGAATTCCTTCCTCCTCTGTCCTGAGAATGTCTCTCCTTAGGCATGTAGTAAAAATAACTAGCATTCACAGTCCACGATTTAGGCACTCCAGCTCTTGTGGAACTACAAATCTCCTGAGACCCATTGAGAGGCTGACCCTCAGAGGCTGAGGCCTGGCGGGACTTTTAGATGGAACACGACTGGAGTGCAGATGTTGCCTCCTCCATGAACACATTTTTTGGTTGGATTTTCCAGCAGAAACTTTAGCTTTTCTTACCTTCACAGAGCGTAGAGGACCTCTCGGCATAGTTAGGAATGAAAGATTAAAGATTAACTGTCTACTCACCATTGTAGAAACTTTATTTTCTGTCTACGGAAACTTTTTCCCTTTGCACACCGGCTGTAGGTCCTCTTCCTGGTTTGTGTGAGTGCTTACTGATTTCCATGCCAAACGTCTGACGTCATGACGCTTAAAGGAAAATACACAGCAAGTATAAGGAGTGTGGCA
Organism: Staurois parvus; assembly: GCF_062004578.1. Classification (NCBI taxonomy): domain Eukaryota; kingdom Metazoa; phylum Chordata; class Amphibia; order Anura; family Ranidae; genus Staurois; species Staurois parvus. The sequence goes on from NW_028318946.1 coordinate 1,212,705, forward strand.
AACACATAGAGGATCCCATAACGTTGCACTAAAAGCGATTTTATTTTTATTATATCATGTGAGCGCGTTATATTTTGCTTAATAAATACTTTTTAACCGCCTCCTGCCCTCCATGTAAGGTAATGACGGGCGCAAGGTGGTTCTTTTCGTTCTGGGAGGAGGTCATATGATGTCCTACCAATCTAACCGCGCGTGCGCCCCTCCGGGAGCGTGCAGTGTGGTGATCGGTGATGCGCCCGCGGACACAGCGGATCACTGATCGATGGAAAGAGCTGAAGATGTCGGCTCGGTCATGTGATCAGCTGTGTCCAATCACAGCTGATCGCATGTAAATAGGGAAATGCCCGTTATCGGCATTTCTCTCCTCATGAGCTGTCACGCTGACAGAGGAGAGGAGAGCCGGTAATCGGCATTTCTCAGAGTGGACATGTACACTGATCATCAGTGTAGCCCCAGCAGTGCCACCTGTCAGTGCCCATCAGTGCCTCATCAATGCCACATATCAATGCCTATCTGAGCTGCCTTTCAGTGTCACCTATCAGTGCTGCCAATCAGTGCCACCTATCAGTGACAGTCAGTGCCACCTATCAGTGCTGCCAGTCATTGCCGCCTATCAGTACCACCTATCAGTGCCATATATGAGTTCTGCCTTTCAGTGCCCATCAGTGATGCCTGTCAATGCCCATCAAAGGGGCCATGTACACTGATCATCAGGGCACTGATGATCAGTGTGCCCTGATGATCAGCGTAGCCCCATCAGTGCCACCTGTCAGTGCCCATCAATGCCACCTGCCAGTGCCCATCAGTGCCTCATCAATGCCACATATCAGTGCCTACCATTGCACATCAATGCCACATATCATTGCCCATCTGAGCTGCCTTTCAGTGTCACCTATCAGTGCCAGTCAGTGCCACCTATCAGTGCTGCTGATCAGTGTCACCTATCAGTGCTGCCAATCAGTGCCACCTATCAGTGCCAGTCAGTGCCACCTATCAGTGCTGCCAATCAGTGCCGCCTATCAGTGCCATATATGAGTTCTGCCTTTCAGTGCCCATCAGTGATGCCTGTCAATGCCCATCAGTGCCCCCTACTAGTGCCTCCTCATCAGTGCCCATCAGTGCCACCTATCAGTGCCATATATGAGTTCTGCCTTTCAGTGCCCATCAGTGATGCCTGTCAATGCCTATCAGTGCCACCTACTAGTGCCTCCTCATCAGTGCCCATCAGTGCCACCTATCAGTGCTGCCAATCAGTGCTGCCTATCAGTGCCATATATGAGTTCTGCCTTTCAGTGCCCATCAGTGATGCCTGTCAATGCCCATCAGTGCCACCGACTTGTGCCTCCTCATCAGTGCCCATCAGTGCCACCTATCAGTGCTGCCAATCAGTGCTGCCTATCAGTGCCATATATGAGTTCTGCCATTCAGTGCCCATCAGTGATGCCTGTCAATGCCCATCAGTGCCACCTACTAGTGCCTCCTCATCAGTGCCCATTAGTGCCACCTATCAGTGCAGCCTATCAGTGCCGATCACGGCAGCCTCATTAGCGCACATCAGTGAAGGAGAAAAATCACTTATTTACAAAATTTTATAACAAAAACTAAGAAAAACATTTTCAGTGGTTTTTGGTTTGTTTAGCAAAAAATAAAAACCCCGAGGTGAATAAATACCACTAAAAGAAAGCTCTATCTGTCTCAAAAAAATGATACAAATTTCATATGGGTACAGTGTTGCATGACCGCGCAATTGTCATTAAAAATGTGACAGCGCTGAAAGCTGAAAATTGGCCTGGAAGGGGGTAGAAGTGCCCGGTAGGCGAGGGGTTAAGTAACCTCAAACCAGGCACGCTCTCACCGATTGGAGAGTTCTGACTCATCAGTGGGCACATTGAGCCCCTGCGAAGAGACCACTGCTTCTACCCAAAGAGGAAGGATCCTTCTCTATATCATGCCGGCTGAGGACACGCTTCTCTAGAATGTGGCTGATTTTTAAAGACAATAAAATGAACTCTAAAGTTCAGTATTCTTTACTGAAACTTTGAGCGTTCCTCTAATATGGGAGGAGCCAGAACACGTGACGCCAGTACGTACCATGGCGGCCATCTTTACGGTTTGAAACATACCATCCATTGTTATGGTGACTTTTTTTAACTTTTTGATTTCAAGTTTTGGGCAGCTATCAATATTCTGAACACGGGAGGAGCTGTGCAGAGCGTGACGTCGTTCCACCGCCGGAGCCAGGAGGAGGCCCGGCGGCCATCTTTGTTAGGGTCAGTATTGCAATTTTTTTACTAACAAGTTCTGTGACATGCATACTGCCCTGTTTTATCAATAAACGATATTTGGGAACATACTACACTATCTCTGGCACCTGTTTTTGGGGCTCCTATGTGGAGCTATTACCCCCACAGAGAAGGTGCCTTCACCATCCAGAGGAGGGAGCATCACCATTAAACTGGATTACCTGACTGACCTTAAGGGGATCTCTAGACCTGAGCTGGAGCTCTCACCAAACCTGATGACCCACCTTGAGATGGATGTCCACCACCTGGCCTTTGGCAGATCTGACATCTGGGATGATTATTCCTACATGCGCATAATCCATGCGTTTCTGGTGAGTGCGCATTGCTATTATTTGAGGCAGTAGAGCTCTGGAATTTTACATCTTTCTAGAGAGCACCGTGGATATCTGATTGACTTTGTATTTTGCTGCATTTGGTCTACTTTTAGCGCTGCACTGTGTTATTTACGTTTATATCTATATTTTAAAGGTACTGTGGTTGCCTTTAGTGTTCTAGCTGCTATACTTATATAAGAGCGCTCACTACAATTTGCTTCTTAAATATTCTGAACACGGTTTGCTGTTGGAATTGGGTCTACGGGTGCTGATCCTTGCACAACGGGGGTCCATCCAGGGGCGGACTGCCCATTTGGAAACTCGGGCACTGCCCGAGAGCCCGGGGACAGTAGGGGGCCCCATGAGATGCCCCTGGTACCTTTTTCATAGGCTTTTTTGAGTTTGGGCGAAAAAAACAGGGGCCCCATGATCCCCTATTGCCAGGGGGCCCCATGAGTTGTCAGTCCGCCCCTGGGTCCATCCTTGCTTCTTTCAAGTTAACATATATCCTGGTTTACGCCATTTGCTTGGGAATTCGCATTGCGCATTTTGACCCGTTCGTAATTGGGGGTCAGCTTCTTCTGGTAAGAGGCAGAGTTTTTCTGTGTTGGTGACGGTGGATCCCCTATATTTCGTTGACCAAGTTGAAGCATATATGACGTTACAGATGTCCCTATGAAGAGGGGCTTATTACATTCTTATTATATACTAACTGGATTTTTATTTTCATATGTTATAGATATCTTGAGCGCCGTACTCTTATGTCATTTATGTTCCTCTAATATTGTGTGACGTAAAAAACTGGAGCCACCACCATTTTATTCTCCAGGGTGTCTGTTTTCAGAAAATGTATAATGTTTTAGGTACTTAAAGCGCATATTCCATCTGAAACAAAGAATTAAAAGTCAGCCGCTACAAATATTAATATAATATGATACTTATCAGGGGCGGAATGACCATTTGGAAACCCGGGCACTGCCCGAGGGCCCGGGGTCAGTAGGGGGCCCCATGAGATACCCCTGGTACCTTTTTCATAGGCTTTTTTGAGTTTGGGCAAGGACATAGGGGCCCCATGATCGCCTATTGCCCGGGGGGTCCCATGAGTTGTCAGTCCGCCCCTGACACTTGCCTGTCCTGGGATCCAGCACGGTCCTCACCCAAACTGGCTCCTCAACTGTCTTCTGATCCAGGGGCCGACATGTTTACTTTGGAAGGCTGGCTTTGACTGCTTGTGGCTTCACAGCAGGCTTCCTACTGCACATACATGAGCCACGCTGAATGGTCCTGCAGCTTTCTAGGACCTGTGACGTGTCCCAGAAGGCAGCAAGGGAAGGAAGGGGGAGTCAAAATTGCAATTGGATCGCCCTGGCGATCCGACCAGAAATGGCAACAAGTACCTGTAAAAATTAAGTAGAGCCCCACCGTCGAAAAAAAAAATAAAGTGCCAAAAGTTAAAGAGGAGGTGGGGAGGAGGCAAGTGGACAAGTGAAACTGCCACTTTTGAGTGAAGTTCCTCTTCAAGTCCTCAAGATCTTAAGGCCCAAAAAGTACTTTTAAACCTGTGTGCACAAACCCCAAAAAACGTCTCAGGCAGCGGAAAAGGGTTAAATGTCGCTCTTTATTAACCACATGCCGCCCAGCCACTGTAGAAATACGGCGGCAGGGCGGCACGGCTGGACGAAAACATGTTTTAAAACGTGTGTTTTTAAAACAGGTAGGGGGCGCGCGCGAGGCGCGCTGCCGCCCTATCTGTCCCGCCGATCACGGCCGCGGATGTCAGTCCCCGGGTCACAGCCGGTCGTTACCGGCTATGTCCCGGCGATCGGCGGCAATCGCTGACAGAGAGCACAGCTGCAGTAGCTGTGCTTTCTGTCAGTTCCTTGACAGCTCCTGACACGCTGATCGGGAGAGAAGAGTTTCTCTCTCCCGATCAGCGGTGTTCCTTGCAGTACACACCCCCGCCCCGCCCCCTAGTAAAACACTCCCCTCACACAGTTAACCCTTTCCCTGAAGTTAACCCCTTCCTCCCCAGTGCTATTAGTACAGTGTCAGTGTTTTTTTTTTTGCACTGATCACTGTATTGGTGTCACTGGGGATGTCAATGACCCCAAGTCAGTTCCCCCCAATGTCAGAATGTCCGCCGCAGTCCCGCCATAAGTCGCTGATCGCCACCATTATTAGTATAAAAAAAACCCTAAAAATTCCAGTATCTTTCCCGCCATTTGTAAACGCTATAACTTTCACGTAAACCAATTAATTTACACGTATTGGGTTTTTTTTTAGCAAAGACATGTCGCAGAATGCATTTTGGCAGAAATTTATGACTAAATTTGATTTTTTAATTTTTTTTCACTGGACACGTTTTATAGCAAAAAGTCCAAAATATTGTTTTGTTCCTCAAAATTGTCAGCCTTTTTTTTTATAGCGCAAAAAATAAAAACCGCACAGGCGATCAAATACCACCGAAAGAAAGCTCAATTTGTGGGAAAAAAAAGATGTAAATTTCATTTATGTACCGTATTGCATGACCGCGCAATTGTCCGTAAAACTAGCGCAGCGCTGTATAGCAAAAAAATGGCGTAAATTGCAGTATCTAATCCATAGTTTGTAGACGCTATAACGTTCACACAAAGCAATCAATATACACTCATTGGGATTTTTTTTACCAAAAACATGGAGCAGAATACATTTTGGCCTAAATGTATAACTAACTTTGAGTTTATTATATATCTTTTATAGCTGAAAGTAAAACATATAATTTTTCTTCAAAATTTTTGTCCTTTTTTTGTTTATAGCGTGAAAAGTAAAAAGCGCACAGGTGATCAAATACCACCGAAAGAAAGCTCTATTTGTGTGAAAAAAAGGACGTTCATTTCATTTGGGTGCAGCATTGCATGACCGCGCAATTGTCAGTTGAATTAGTGCAGCGCCAAGTAGCAAAAAAGAGGCGTGGTCATTAAGGGGGGTAAATCCTCTGGAGGTCAAGTGGTTAAGCCATGTATCTACAAAGGTAGGTACTGGAGCCCTTGCCCTTGACGATAATCTACAGATCTTTAGAATTAATATAAAAAAATATAGACAATCATGGAAAAAGGGGAAAACTGCATAAAAAATATAATATAAGGTAAATAATGACTCAAAAATATGAGCGAACTATATTATGACTTTTGGTAGAACATTTGAAGTCCTAATTGCAAGTTTAGTCATTTCCTTCCTGTTTTTGATACTTGAGGTCTCACCTTGTTACCGGATGGATTTTAGTGGACAGACGTGCTTGCGGGTTGGTTATTAAAGCTGCATCGCTTCGTAGGACGACATTCTGAAAGCGAAGAGCAAGGACAAAATGGAGAGGATGATCTTATCCGTGATAATAATCCTTCACCTTCACAATGGTGAGTCACTGCACATGGCAGACGTTGCTTTTTAATATGCCAAATAACAAGCTGGTTTATATAGATGGATGTACAGTGAAGGAAATGCGTATTTGCTCCCCGGCTGATGTTGAATGTTCGCCCCTCACACAGAAATGATCGGTCTAATAATGGAATGTTCGGTGTAACACTGAGAGACAGAATACAACAACAAATTCAGCAGAAATGCGTCTAACAAATGATGACTGATCTGCATGTTCATGAGGGAAAGAAGGATTTGATCTCCTATCATTCACCAGGATTTCTGGCTCCCAGGTGTCTTTCATACAGGTAACAAGCTGAGATTAGAAGCAGTCTCTTAAAGGGAGTGCTGCTAATCTCATTTTGTTACCTGTATAAAAGACACCTGTCCACAGGAGCCATCAAACCATCACATTCCAAACTCTCCACCATGGCAAAGACCAAAGAGCTGTCCAAGGATGTCAGGGACAAGATTGTAGACCTACACAAGGCTGGGCTGGGCTACCAAACTATGGCCAAGCAGCTTGGTGAGAAGGTGACAACAGTTGGTGCAATCATTCGCAAATGGAAGAAACACAAAACAAGTGTCAGTCTCCCTAGGTCTGCTGCACCATGCAAGATCTCACCTCGTGGAGTGTCAATGATCATGAGAACAGTGAGGAATCATCTCAGAACTACACGTGAGGATCTTGTCAATGATCTCCAGGCAGCTGGGACCACAGTCACCAAGAAAACAATTGGTAACAACACTACGCCAACAAGGACTGAAATCCTGCAGGGCCCGCAAGGTCCCTCTGCTCAAGAAAACACATGTCCAGGCCCATCTGAAGTTTGCTACTGAACATCTGAATGATGCCGAGGAGGACTGGTGGAAAGTGTTGTGGTCAGATGAGACCAAAATCGAGCTCTTTGGCATCAACTCAACTCGCTGTGTTTGGAGGACGAGGAATGCTGCCTATGACCCTAAGAACACCATCCCAACTGTGAAACATAGTGGTGGAAACATTCTGCTTTGGGGGTGTTTTTCTGCTAAGGGGGCAGGGCAACTGCACCGCATCAAAGGGACGATGGATGGGGCAATGTGCCATCAAATCTTGGGTGAGAACCTTCTTTCCGCAGTCAGGGCATTGGAAATGGGTCGTGGATGGGTGTTCCAGCATGACAATGACCCAAAACACACGGCCAAGGCAACAAAGGAGTGGCTCAAGAAGAAGCACATTGAGGTCCTGGAGTGGCCTAGCCAGTCTCCAGACCTTAATCCGATTGAAAATCTGTGGAGGGAGCTGAAAGTTCGAGTTGCCAAACGTCAGCCACCAAACCTTAATGACTTGGAGAGGATCTGCCAAGAGGAGTGGGCCAAAATCCCTCCTGAGATGTGTGCAAACCTGGTGGCCAACTCCAGGAAACATCTGACCTCTGTGATGGCCAACAAGGAATTTGCCACCAAGTACTAAGTCATGTTTTGTGAAGGGGATCAAATCCCTATTTCCCTCATGAACATGCAGATCAGTCATCATTTGTTAGACATGCATTTCTGCTGAATTTGTTGTTGTATTCTGTCTCTCAGTGTTATAATACACCGAACATTCGATGTTTAGACCGATCATTTCTTTGTGAGTCGGCAAACCTTCAACATCAGCCGGGGAGCAAATACGCATTTCCTTCACTGTATAGATACATAGGTTACAATTCTTTGGAGCTCATTAGCAGAGTGCAGAGTTCGGGAAGGGGGGGGTTGTTGCACACAGTGTGCAGAGTTAAGGGGTGCGCTGCATACAGAGTACAGAGTTCAGGGGTGCAGTGCATACAGAGTGCAGAGTTCAGGGGTGCGCTGCATACAGAGTGCAGAGTTCAGGGGTGCGCTGCGTACAGAGTACAGAATTCAGGGGTGCGCTGCATACAGAGTGCAGAGTTCAGGGTTGAGCTGCATACAGAGTGCAGAGTTCAGGGGTGCGCTCCATACAGAGTGCAGAGTTCAAGGGTGCGCTGCATACAGAGTGCAGAGTTCAGGGGTGCGCTGCATACAGAGTGCAGAGTTCAGGGGTGCGCTGCATGCAGAGTTCAGGGTTGCGCTGTATACAGAGTTAAGAATTTGGGGTTGTGCTGCATACAGAATGCAGAGTTCAGGGGTGCGCTGCATACAGAGTTCAGGGGTGCGCTGCATACAGAATGCAGAGTTCAGGGGTGCGCTGCATACAGAGTGCAGAGTTCAGGGGTGCGCTGCATACAGAGTGCAGAGCTCAGGGGTCTGCTGCTTGCAGAGTTCAGGGTTGCACTGTATACAGAGTTAAGAATTTGGGGTTGCACTGCATACAGAATGTACAGTTCAGGGGTGCGCTGCATACAGAGTGCAGAGTTCAGGACTGCGCTGCATACAGAGTGCTGAGTTCAGGGGTGCGCTGTATACAGAGTGCTGAGTTCAGGGGTGCTTTGCATACAGAGTGCGAAGTTCAGGGGTGCTTTGCATACAGAGTGCAGAGTTCAGGGGTGCACTGCATACAGAGCATGGAGTTCAAGGGTGCGCTGCATACAAAGTGCAGAGTTCAGCCTTCTTCCACAGCTGCTTACCTCTGAATTCCACATCCACTTTACCCTCAATCTCTGCATGCATCTCCCCCACCACTGCTCCATCTTCTCCCCCCCTAAAGGCTCCACCATCTTCCACATGTCTAACTTTTTGTTGCTGTATTAACCCCTTGCCCTCTGGAGGATCCTCCCCCCCCCCCCCTTCCTGACCAGGCCATTTTTTGCGATACGGCACTGCCTTAATTTAACTGACAATTGCGCGGTTAATCGGTTTAAGTGAAAGTTACAGCGTTTACAAATGGCGGTGTAGATACTGGAATTTTTTATTTATTTTTTACTAGTAATGGCGGCCATCAGCGACTTATAGTGGGACTGCGGGACTGCGTGCGGTGGGGGATCTGACTTGGTGTCACTGACATCCCCAGTGACACCAATACAGTGATCGGTGCTAATAAAAAGCACTGACACTGTACTAATGGCACTGGGCAGGAAGGGGTTAACATGAGGGGCGATCAAAGGGTTAACTGTGTGCTGTTTTACTATGGGGACTGTGTGCATGTTTCACTGTAAGCACACTGCTTTGTATGGCTGTGCTATGCAGAGCCATACAAAGCAGTGTGCAGGAGCTGACAGGGGAGAGATCTGCATTGTTTACATACAGGTTTCTCCCCTGTCGGAAATCCTTAGCGATCACTGGGTGCCGGCGGGGAATCACCAGCCGGGACCCGGTGATTGACAGCCTAGGCCGCGAATGGCAGCGCGGGTAGGGTGTGCACATCCTCTACCTGGAACTGCAAAATCACGTATATGTACGTGATTTTGCGAACCCGTGTCACCCAGTGACACCAACACAGTGATCAGTGCTAATAAAAAGCACTGACGCTGTACTAATGGCACTGGGCAGGAAGGGGTTAACATGGGGGCGGATCAAAGGGTTAACTGCGTGCTGGGTGTGATTTGCTATGTGATACTGCATTGTATGGCTCCACCTACTGGCTGGATATGAGACTAGAAAATACTTCAATTATTTATTTTTTTTAGTCATGACCAAATTAAGGAAAGAAAATATACAAAAAATACAATACACTCCTTTAAAAAAAAAATTGTCTGTTTTTGACTGTAGTTGTCCTTTAACTGTTTAACTTTTTTTTTTTTACCATTAGGACTGCTTGGCGCGTCAATCTGTGGAGAGTCAACATTTCTATCGAGTACTATCGGAGGGCAGGTGACTCTATCAGTGGACAACACCGAGTTCAGTTCCATCAACTGGCTTACAAAGGATGGGAAGTTCCTTGCCGAAACATCACCAGGTGAACCTGCCGAGATAGGGGACGCTGAGTACGAAGGAAAATTAAAAGCCACAGTTACTGGATCTTTAATTATAATGAACCTGACCAGAGAAGACCAAAAACAGTACACGGCGAATGTGCAGAGAATCGCATCGGGCCAGTGTCTTCAGAGGTTTCATCTACGAGTGTTTGGTAGGTCATTATCACTCTTTGGGGAATTCGGTGAAGGTGGAGTCAACTGTTCTTGGTCCACGTACCCTACAGTCAAGGGATGCACATTAGATAACAATCCTACGGTCAGTTTGGTGATGAGTTCGAAATTTTCTCAAACTGAAGTGAGCATAAAATGATTGCGGTTTTGCGTTTTATTCAATTTTGGCAAAGTCCTCTTCTAATTTCGCCTTGCAACTGCCAAGAGATATTCGAGAGGAACATCTTCGTAAATTAAAGCTTTCCACCATAAGTGGGAAACCTTTAAAAAAAACCTGATCATTCCCTGCACCAGACTTAATTTTTAGAGACGTTCAGACGCTTTCTCTCACACTAAAGCTTTGGCCATGTGGCCACCATTGTCCGAGTGTTTGGTAGGTCATTATCATTCTTTGGGGAATTCGGTGAAGGTGAAGTCAACTGTTCTTGGTCCGTGTACCCTACAGTCAAGGGATGCACATTAGATAACAATCTTACGGTCAGTTTGGTGATGAGTTTGAAATTTTCTCAAACGTAAGTGCACATACAAAGGTTGCGGTTTTGCATTTTATTAAATTTTGGCAAAGTCCTCTTCTAATTTCGCTATGTAACTGCCAAGAGATATTCGAGAGGAACATCTTCGTAAATTAAAGCTTTCCACCATAAGTGGGAAACCTTTAAAAAAACCCTGATCATTCACTGCACCAGACTTCATTTTTATAGAAGTCCAGACACTTTCTCTCACATTAAAGCATTGGCCATGTGGCCACCATTGTCCGAGTGTTTGGTAGGTCATTATCATTCTTTGGGGAATTTGGTGAAGGTGGAGTCAACTGTTCTTGGTCCGTATACCCTATAGTCAAGGGATGCACATTAGATAACAATCCTACGGTCAGGTTGGTGATGAGTTCGAAATTTTCTCAAACGTAAGTGAGCATAAAAAGGTTGCGGTTTTGCGTGTTGTTACATTTTGGCAAAGTCCTCTTCTAATTTCACCTTGCAACTTCCAAAAGATATTCGAGAGGAACATCTTAGTAAATGATCTGGTGTATTCCCTGCACCAGACCAGAGAAGTCCAGCCAGACACTCTCTCTCACATTAAAGCATTGGCCATGTGGCCACCATTGTCCACCCGTAAACCTTCATCAAGCTGACAATGGTTTCTTGTTTCCTGATGTCTTTGAACCAGTGAATGGCTTTTTTTTTGGTCGAAGAACTCCATTCTTTAACCCATTAAGCCATTTTGAAATATCCTAGACTTGAAGTTGTAAAATCGAGCTCATGAGCAAGTTGACATTTTATTTAGTCAGTGATTGGCCGTTCAGTAAAAAGGATCTGGGTGGCTGTAGACCACTTTTGGACCACTTTTGGACCACTTTTGGTCTACAGCCACCTTGGTGGTATCCCACACAGCCACCACAGTGATTCCTCTGGGGAGCCTGGCGCAGCAGTAAACTGTCCACACAGGTAGTGAAGAAGAAGATCGAGGAACATCCACTACTACTGTACCTGGGGAAGCAACCCGTGCTTGTTTAGCTGCAGAGGAGGTCAATGAAGACATTGGGGGGTCTAATAGGCCCTTGACATCTTCATAAAGAGGACCTGCCACCTACCCATGCTATCACAAAGGGGGCTTGCCTTTGAACAACCTAAAACAAAGAATTTGGTTGGTGTTCCAATCTACGATGTGGTTCTGGTGGGCTATGGGACCAACAAAGAGAAGGCAAGTGGTTGGCCTGCAACTTTGATCTCTTAGGACAAGTTTCCGGTAGCCTAAGCTTTCTGAAGAGTGGCCCACGGTGGGGTGTTTGACAGGCGGCATTATGTTGCCTCTTTACCACCTGTTTTAACCCTGGAAACCCCTAGAAATATGGAGTGGCCCCACTTATAAGCGGGGAAGGGTCAATTTTGTATTCCCCCATATCCTTGCCTTTGCAGGGGGGCAGCGATTGAGGCGTAGTAAAAACTTTAAAAAAATGATATTTTTACGTTTCTACCGCCCTCTGAAAAACAATCAGCGTTGGATCTCGCTTCAGAGGGCTGGCAGGCATTCAGAAGGCGATCGTGCAGCCTCTTGAATGTCTGTATTTCTTTTTTTTTTTATTTATGTCTTAATAATAATTTTCTCAACATACCAAATGTTTGGCTGTCAGTTGCAACATCTCCAATTGAATGTAATGGAAATGCCTCCTGCCAAATTCTGTAAGGTGGGTCACAATTGCTGTGGCAGCAGCATGTGTACTGGCTGCAATAGTAGACGTTAGCTGGGGTGGGGCATTAAAACCTCAGCTCATCCACCTGTTTTTACCACAGTCTGGTGTGAAAGAGCCCTTAGACACATTTCCATTGGACCCTCACTATTATAAGTGAAGTCCAGGGGTTGAAGTAAATGAGAAATCCTGGTTGTCCATTGTTTTTTGGTCATTCCCCTCCACCATTGCCATCATAATAAAGTGAAATTTCTGGTTTTCCTGATCAAACGCTGTTCTGATCCCTCACCAGATATACCGACTGTGGAGTCCTGTGCGGGGCAGACCAATATATCTTCTGAGGAGGGAGCAGAGGTCACTCTACCTGTGAACTGGACCGGCTTTGAGTCCATCACTTGGGTGACTGTCCAGGATTTGGTGCATTTTGCCGTAACCAAGCCAAGGCAACCTGTTGTGATTCAGGATGATCGATTCATAGGACGACTGAATGCCACCGCCAATGGCTCTTTAATCATCACCGGGCTAACCATAGATGACCAAGGAACATATGGAACCTATGTGGTGACACCAACCTCACAGGAATGTGCCCAGCTCTACAACCTCAGAGTCACAGGTGAGTTCCTGTAATGCGCTGAAATATATTGTATGTCCATAAAGAAGACACAAACATGCAGTTAAAGCCCAACTTCAAACATTTTTTTTAAAAATATCCCCTTTAAAAAAAAAATTGGTCTGTGCTTTGCAATATTCATTTTCAATCCAGCCCTGCCCACACGGAAGAAAAATATATTTGAAATATATTTTTAAAATATTCTTCCCAAATATATTGACATATAGTTGAAATGCTACAATTGTGGCCATATTCAATATATTTAAAAAAAATAAAATAAAAAAAAATATATATATATATTATATATATATATATATTGAATATGGCCAAAATGGCCAAAATCCTGACATGTTTCGTGCGATAGCACGTTATCAAAGGAAACGCACGAAACATGTCAGGAAGTTGCTCTCAGTGACTCTGCCACATGGATCCCTCATCTCCCCAGATGCCAATAGACTATTGAAAGTGTAAGTGTCACTACTATTTATATTTTTTATACAATTTTGAATAAAAGCAGTGTTGCACTATGGAACTGTTTGTGCTTGGGGTCTTTTTTCTCTGAGCCCACTTCCTAAGGAGCCCTTGGGATGACATATTAACCACTTCCAGTCCAGACACTTTCCCCCCCTTACAGACCGGACACTTTCCCCCCTTCCAGTCCGGACACTTTCCCCCCCTTCCAGTCCGGACACTTTCCCCCCCTTCCTGTCTGGACACTTTCACCCCCTTCCAGTCTGGACACTTTCCCCCCCTTCCAGTCCGGACACTTTCCCCCCCTTACAGACCGGACACTTTCCCCCTTCCAGTCCGGACACTTTCCCCCCCTTCCAGTCCAGACACTTTCCCCCCCTTCCAGTCCAGACACTTTCACCCCCTTCCTGTCTGGACACTTTCACCCCCTTCCAGTCCGGACACTTTCTCCCCCTTCCAGTCCGGACACTTTCCCCCCCTTCCAGTCCAGACACTTTCCCCCCCTTCCAGTCCGGACACTTTCCCCCCCTTCCAGACCGGACACTTTCCCCCCCTTCCAGACCGGACACTTTCCCCCCTTCTAGTCTGGACACTTTCCCCCCCTTCCAGTCCGGACACTTTCACCCCCTTCCTGTCTGGACACTTTCACCCCCTTCCAGTCCAGACACTTTCCCCCCCTTCCAGTCCAGACACTTTCCCCCCCTTCCAGTCCGGACACTTTCCCCCCCTTCCAGACCGGACACTTTCCCCCCCTTCCAGACCGGACACTTTCCCCCCTTCTAGTCCGGACACTTTCCCCCCCTTCCAGTCCGGACACTTTCACCCCCTTCCTGTCTGGACACTTTCAACCCCTTCCAGTCCAGACACTTTCCCCCCCTTCCAGTCCGGACACTTTCCCCCCCTTCCAGTCCGGACACTTTCCCCCCCTTCCAGACCGGACACTTTCTCCCCCTTCCAGACCGAACACTTTCTCCCCCTTCCAGACCGGACACTTTCCCCCCCTTCCAGTCCGGACACTTTCACCCCCTTCCAGTCCGGACACTTTCCCCCCTTCCAGTCCGGACACTTTCCCCCCCTTCCAGTCCGGACACTTTCACCCCCTTCCAGTCCGGACACTTTCCCCCCTTCCAGTCCGGACACTTTCCCCCCCTTCCAGACCGGACACTTTCCCCCCCTTCCAGACCGGACACTTTCACCCCCTTCCAGTCCGGACACTTTCACCCCCTTCCAGTCCGGACACTTTCACCCCCTTCCAGTCCGGACACTTTCCCCCTTCCAGTCCGGACACTTTCCCCCCCTTCCAGACCGGACACTTTCCCCCCCTTCCAGTCCGGATACTTTCACCCCCTTCCAGTCCGGACACTTTCACCCCCTTCCAGTCCGGACACTTTCCCCCCCTTCCAATCCGGACACTTTCCCCCCCCTTCCAGTCCGGACACTTTCCCCCCCTTCCAGACCGGACACTTTCTCCCCCTTCCAGTCCGGACACTTTCTCCCCCTTCCAGTCCGGACACTTTCTCCCCCTTCCAGTCCGGACACTTTCCCCCCCTTCCAGACCGGACACTTTCCCCCCCTTCCAGTCCGGACACTTTCCCCCCCTTCCAGTCCGGACACTTTCCCCCCCTTCCAGTCCGGACACTTTCCCCCCCTTCCAGACCGGACACTTTCCCCCCCTTCCAGTCCGGACACTTTCACCCCCTTCCAGTCCAGACACTTTCCCCCCCTTCCAGTCCGGACACTTTACCCCCTTCCTGACCATGGCAATTTTCAGCTTTCAGCGCTATCACACTTTGAATGACAATTGCGCAGTCATGCAACACTGTACCCAAATGAATTTTTTACCATTTTTTTGAGACAGATAAAGCTTTATTTTGGTGGTATTTATTCACCGCTGGGATTTTTTATTTTTTTTGCTATGTAAATGAAAATGTCCCAAAAAATTTTTTATAAAATTTTGCAAATAAATAATATTTCATCATAAATCTTTGCCAAAATTTATTCCATTATCTTTTAAGTAAAAAAAAAAAATCCAAATTAGTTTATAGCCAAAAATTATAATTTTTTAAAAAAAATTTTTACATTTTTATTTTATTTTTTTATATTATTTTTTATTTATTTATTTTTTTTACATACTGTCACCCTAGCAGTCAAGTGTCACCATGATGACACTGTACTACTTGTGGGGGGTGATGAAGATTTTTTTTTTTTTTCTTTTACACATTGCTTTTACACCCATATAGGATGTAAAAGCAATCATTTCTCTTTCTCTCTGTCTGCATTCTTGCACTCATTGAGAAGTACTGAGTGAGCTGTGATTGGTCACAGCTTGTCACATGGTACAAGCCTGTTGTGAATAGCCTTGTACCATGTGACCTCTGTGATCATTCACAGATTTCACACGTAGTAAGCAATGATGTCAGAAGTGACATCTTGCTTACTACTTTGCATGTGATCACTGATTGGCCAATCAGTGATCACATGATCGGGACCTCGTACAGAGGTCCCGTCCGACGATCGGTGTTTCACTGTGTCCGGAGGACACAGCGGGCACCGGATCTAGTACTGTACATTATAATAGCAATATAAACAAAAAATAATATCACAAATAATAAAGTTGAAGCCCAGTTTCAGACCTCCCCTCCTAGCCTTGGAGATTTCACTTGTATTTTTTGATACATTTTTTTTTTTCAATACTTGCCTCTTCAATAAAGGTTCTAGCTGGTCATATGATGCACAGAATCTTCTTATTCCTCACCTGTTCTCTGATAGTCCCCAAAGACACCAAAAGCCGTACTGAAAACATGCCTCGGAGCTGTTCCCAGCAGTCCAGAGTGACGTGATGACGTGCCCCAAAGCTGAGTGTCTATAAAGCTGACCAAAACACAGGGAAAGGGTTGTTCAAAAATTTATCTTTTTTGTTTGTTTGATTTTCTTCCTGTTAATGGGGACAAATTAACGCTCGTTTTTTTCAAATTGGTGGAGCAAACGTTTCGAGGCTCAGGTTAGAACATTTTTTTTTTGGTTTCTGATCTGAGAAAACACAATTCCAACAGAGAATGTGGTATTGGGGGTATTGAAAAATTGATTGTACTGCTGTGTGCCATGGTAAGACATCGCTGGTTGAAACTGAATGTTAAAATTAGAAATTTTGGCATAGCCGGTGAACAAAAAAAATCATCCGAAAATTGAACGTGTCCAAAATATTGCCAATATATGTCTGACGTTGGTTTTTGTACCAACATTCAAATGGGATTCCACCATTGTGTGACCACTTTTATTCCCTGGGCCCACGGGTAGTGGGTTGAATGACAATGAGCATCATTTAGCCCAGAAGATGACTGACGCTGGAGCACGGTACTATATGTATGCAGGGGAGAGTGCGAAACAGGGGTGGACTGACAACTCATGGGGCCCCCCGGGCAATAGGGGATCATGGGGCCCCTGTGTCCTCGCCCGCATTCAAACCACACCCACAAAAGCCTATGAAAGGTATCAGGGGCATCTCATGGGGCCCTCTAATGACCCCGGGCCCTCAGGTAGTGCCCGAGTGCCCAAATGGTCAGTCCGCCCCTGGTACGAAAACATATTTTTTTTACAGGGTCTGGGCTATGTATGAGAAAAATACTGGAGTTGGGCTTTAATGTGTGATTTTTCTTTTCCATTTTCAGGATTCAGTCAGACAAACACTCGTAAGGATTACACCAAAGAGAACACCATACGGCTGGTGATATCTGCCTTTGTGTTTTTGTTCACTTGCTGTGTGCTTGCCCACCACATAAAGACTGAAGTAATGAGTCCTTCTACTGACGCTTGTGACCACTGGAGATGAACTAAAGTCCTCTAGGAATTGGCCTTTAAGGGATTTTTTTTTAATTTTCTGGATTCAATCAAATGAAAACTACATGACTGGTGATATCTGACTGAGTGTTATTCATTGCTTTGCTTTGTTCTTACCCATCACACAAAGACCACAGGGACGAGTCCTTACCCACCACATGAAGACCAAAGTGAGGAGTCCTTACCCACCACACGAATACCACAGGGACGAGTCCTTACCCACCACATGAAGACCAAAGTGAGGAGTCCTTACCCATCACACGAATATCACAGGGAGGAGTCCTTACCCATCACATGAAGACCAAAGGGAGGAGTCCTTACTCATCACTTGAAGACCACAGGGAGGAGTCCTTACACCCCACATGAAGACCAATGTGAGGAGTTCTTACCCATAACATGAAGACTGCAGAGAGAAGTCTTAACCCATCACACGAAGACAGAAGTGAAGAGTCCTTATCCACCACATGAAGACCAAAGTGAGCAGTCCTTACCCATCACATGAAGACTGAAGTGAAGAGTCCTTACCCATCACATAAAGACTGAAGTGAAGAGTCCTTGCCCATCACATGAAGACCAAAGGGAGGAGTCCTTACTCATCACATGAAGACTGAAGTGAAGAGTCCTTACCCATCACATAAAGACTGAAGTGAAGAGTCCTTGCCCAACACATGAAGACCAAAGGGAGGAGTCCTTACTCATCACTTGAAGACCACAGGGAGGAGTCCTTACCCCCCACATGAAGACCAATGTGAGGAGTTCTTACCCATAACATGAAGACTGCAGAGAGAAGTCTTAACCCATCACACGAAGACAGAAGTGAAGAGTCCTTGCCCATCACATGAAGACTGAAGTGAAGAGTCCTTACCCATCACATGAAGACTGAAGTGAAGAGTCCTTGCCCATCACATGAAGACTGAAGTGAAGAGTCCTTACCCATCACATAAAGACTGAAGTGAAGAGTCCTTGCCCATCACATGAAGACTGAAGTGAGGAGTTCTTATCCATCACATGAAGACTGAAGTGAAGAGTCCTTACCCATCACATGAAGACCAAAGTGAGGAGTCCTTACCCACCACACGAATACCACAGGGACGAGTCCTTACCCACCACATGAAGACCAAAGTGAGGAGTCCTTACCCATCACACGAATATCACAGGGAGGAGTCCTTACCCATCACATGAAGACCAAAGGGAGGAGTCCTTACTCATCACTTGAAGACCACAGGGAGGAGTCCTTACACCCCACATGAAGACCAATGTGAGGAGTTCTTACCCATAACATGAAGACTGCAGAGAGAAGTCTTAACCCATCACACGAAGACAGAAGTGAAGAGTCCTTATCCACCACATGAAGACCAAAGTGAGCAGTCCTTACCCATCACATGAAGACTGAAGTGAAGAGTCCTTACCCATCACATAAAGACTGAAGTGAAGAGTCCTTGCCCATCACATGAAGACCAAAGGGAGGAGTCCTTACTCATCACATGAAGACTGAAGTGAAGAGTCCTTACCCATCACATAAAGACTGAAGTGAAGAGTCCTTGCCCATCACATGAAGACCAAAGGGAGGAGTCCTTACTCATCACTTGAAGACCACAGGGAGGAGTCCTTACCCCCCACATGAAGACCAATGTGAGGAGTTCTTACCCATAACATGAAGACTGCAGAGAGAAGTCTTAACCCATCACACGAAGACAGAAGTGAAGAGTCCTTGCCCATCACATGAAGACTGAAGTGAAGAGTCCTTACCCATCACATGAAGACTGAAGTGAAGAGTCCTTGCCCATCACATGAAGACTGAAGTGAAGAGTCCTTACCCATCACATAAAGACTGAAGTGAAGAGTCCTTGCCCATCACATGAAGACTGAAGTGAGGAGTTCTTATCCATCACATGAAGACTGAAGTGAAGAGTCCTTACCCATCACATGAAGACCAAAGGGAGGAGTCCTTACCCATCACATGAAGACCAAAGTGAGGAGTCCTTACCCATCACATGAAGACCGAAGTGAGAAGTCTATACTCATCACATGAAGACCAAAGTGAGGAGTCCTTACCCATCACATGAAGACCAAAGTGAGGAGTCCTTACCCATCACATGAAGACCAAAGTGAGGAGTCCTTACCCATCACATGAAGACCGAAGTGAGAAGTCTATACTCATCACATGAAGACCAAAGTGAGCAGTCCTTACCCATCACACGAAGACCAAAGGGAGGCATCCTTACCCATCACACGAAGACCAAAGGGAGGAGTCCTTACCCATCACATGAAGACTGAAGTGAGAATTATTTACAAAGTCGATCTGTGTACAAGCAGCTTGTTGGAAATTTTACTCTTGATCAGCGCTGCTGGCTATAGCTATGATGATGAGTGTATTTAGTGTGTAGATTGGGGAATTGGCTCATTTTATTTTGTTCAATCCAACCAGTTGAATGAATAAAAAGATTATTGCATGGCCAGCTTAATTCCTGTGGAAAATGTCCTAAATACCTATAAAATGAATATGGATGTGAGGTGGACATGTTGTATTTAATCACCATTGGGGTTTTTATTTTTTGTTAAATTAACAAAAAAAGACTGAAAATTTTGAGAAAAAAAAACACGTTTGCAAATAAATAATTGTTCTTCATAAATTTAGGCCGAGATGTATTCTGCTACATGTCTTTGGTGAAAATTACCCAAATTAGGATGTATTATTTAGTCTGTAGGAAAGTTATAGAGTTCACAAACTATGGGATATATCTGAATATTGATCAATCCTGAAGTACTGACGGCCATCTAATTTCTTGAGGTCCAAGAATGTCAGGACAGTACAGATATCCCCCAAATGTCAGGACAGTACAGATATCCCCCAAATGTCAGGACAGTACAGATATCCCCCCCAAATGTCAGAACAGTACAGATATCCCCCAAATGTCAGAACAGTACAGCTATCCCCCAAATGTCAGAACAGTACAGATATCCCTCAAATGTCAGGACAGTACAGATATCCTCCAAATGTCAGGACAGTACAGATATCCCCCAAATGTCAGGACAGTACAAATATCCCCCAAATGTCAGGACAGTACAGATATCCCCCCCAAATGTCAGAACAGTACAGATATCCCCCAAATGTCAGGACAGTACAGATATCCCTCAAATGTCAGGACAGTACAGATATCCCCCAAATGTCAGGACAGTACAGATATCCCCCAAATGTCAGGACAGTACAGATATCCCCCAAATGTCAGGACAGGACAGATATCCCTCAAATGACCCCTTTTTGCAAAGTAGACAGTCCGACGTATTTCATAACAGGCATGGCGAGTCATTTTTTTGTAATAATTTTTCGGAAATGAAGAAATGAAAAAAATTATTTTCACTATTTTTTTTTTTTACATACTGTCACCAGTGCAGTACAGCGTCATCAAATAACTGGCATGGCGGTGATCAGGGACACTGACTGGTGACAGTATGAAAAAAAAAATTTATCATTTTTATTTTTATTTTTTTTTTATTAAATAAAATTTTTTCTCTTTTTTTAAATTTTTTTTTTCATATTTCACTATGACCAAAGTAGTACAATGTTACCATAGTAACATTGTACTACTTTGGGGAAGTGATCAGTATTTTTGTTTGTTTTTTTACACAATTTGCTTATAGGAAAAATTACTTTGCTATAAGCAAGCATTTACTTGAATGAAATAGATTCATTCAGGGGGTTTTTTTTGTGCTTAGCTGTGATTTGGATACAGCGAATCACATGAAAGAGCTGGGCTGTGATTGGCCCAGTTTGTGACCATTCACAGCCAGACACACTTGTATACAATGGATGGCATGAAAGGAAGCCATCCATTGTATACAACTGTCATGTGACCTGCTGTGATTGGTCACAGCAGGTCACATGGTACTGGTAATGGGGCAGGTACACAGATCTGGTATCTGGAAAAATATTTTTTCCTTTTCCATTAAATCTTTAAAATTCTTAAGGGGGTGGGCTTGATTTACTAAAGGGAAATAGGCCGACCACTTTGCAAGGGATGTTGCATTTTGTAAGTGTATTTTCCCTGGAGCTTGGTGAATGTGACATAAATTCACTTTAAACGAATACCCCCCCGCCAACAAAAAACAGCAATTTTGCTTGCACTCTATTTTATGTTGGCAGCTAGAAGGGTGTCACTTCATTCACTAAGCTCTTTGCTTCCTCATGTCAAAGGGGCCTCTTTGATGACTGGTTGGGGAACATTCAAAAGCCAGCAAGAGAGGTGGAGGACGAAGCAGGGAGATCCTTGCACTGCAGCTCCTCAGGTACAGCTTCCTCTCCAGCAAAGAGAACAGCATAGGAGCGCCATCACCAAATCTTACTCCACATCTCCAGAAACCAGAAGTCAGCAGTGCTTTGGATCTCACACTTTTTTGGAACATTTTATCATTTTTTAAAATTTTTGATACCTATAGGCTCATGCACGCAATGTGCAAGCTATCAATAATGGACAACGTTGAGCAAACCGTAGAGTCTTTTCCCGCACACCATGTCTGGGTTCTATGCTACGTCAAAGATTACTCATAGCCAAGGGCGGACTGACAACTCATGGGGCCCCCGGGCAATAGGAAATCATGGGCCCCTGTGTCCTCACCCACACTCAAACCACACCCAAAAGCCTATGAAAGGTACCAGGGGCATCTCATGGTGCCCCTACTGACCACGGGCCCTCGGGCAGTGCCCGAGTGGCTAAATGGTTAGTCCGCCCCTGTTTATAGCTCATATGTAGATAGATTACGGCTCTTTTGGTATGTAATAATACATTTTATGAGATTTTATCCCTACTGCCTAAGAACCCCTCCTCCCCCAGACTGAAACCCCGCCTATATTTCCATAACTCCTCCTAAGACCCAGCTCACTGCTTGCATCATGGCTGAGGGCTCCTGAGAATATTACTGAGGCAAGGCGCTGTGATGTTTTCAGGAAGCTATGTACAGCACCCTGCTGGCTCCCCCCACCATATTACATAGAGAAGCACAGAGACCCAGTGATGATGTTAATGGCAATAAAATAGGGTATGAAAGTTTTTTTCATCATTTTATTAGTGTGTTTATGAGTGGGAAAAGAACCAATGAAGGTGAAAACAAGCAGCTTAGACTTCAGCTTTCAAGTGCATGCCTACAAAGACATTTTTTTTTCTCGTATTGGATAGAGCAGGGGGGGGGCTAAGAATAGATGTCAGGTTTTCGTTTGCTGTTGTGTCCCCATTGGGAGATTCATCCTCTCGATCCATCCTGGTGACCATTAACCAATGGAATAAAAAATGATGGGAGATCCACCAAAACAGGAGGTGGGGGGAAGTCTTCCAATAAAAACAATTTCCCAAGAGTGGATTTCTCCCTCGTTTCGGAGAGATTTTCTCTCATTTCCTGTTGCGTCTACAAGTCAAGAAGAGGTGAAAAAGAATTCTCCCCAATGGGACAGAAAAACATAAACTGACAAGGGGATTTATCCGTTCCTACTCTATCCAAATCTAAGGAAAATGTTGTTATACAGGACATACACTTGAATTAATTACAGAAATAATTTCCCTGATTTCAATTCCTCTCTAATTGCAATTTACAGACATTGTTGTGGATTTCAGAGACTCTTCTCGCCTCCATGTTGGCCAAGACAAATAAGACGTCTGGTGCATATGATCTTGTGGTCTCCAGTACTGTCCATTGAGATTGGCCAATCCACAGGCGCTGAACCACCAGCCGCAATTCATTATGTGACTGCAGCTCTTATATAGCATGTCACCATTTGCAAAACATCGTGGAGTGCAGCCATCATGGGGGGAATCCGTGGTGCTGAAAGATCTACCGTACTGACTGGATTTTGGCAATGACGTTCCGATGAATGAATCTCCTGCAAGAAGGAACATGACCATAGTTAGGTGTTCGGATGTTGACTATAACATTCTTTTAGGAAGTTGAATCTCAACTTGAATCTGAACTGGTCTGGTCATGTCTTAAACATCTGGACAACATATTGAAGAGAAGGTCTTCTTTTATGATGGGTGATAGATGGTTTATACAAAAAAAAGACCTAAAAATAAGGATCAGCTATTTGCCACCTCTGGGTAAAAACCAGACAAAAACATTTTCTCCACTCTGATCTTCCTCCTGCTTCCTTCCAATTCTAGGTCTGGGGCTGTGAAGGGCAGAATCTTTGTGAAGTTCTTACTGAGTGTTCATCTAGATGCAGCCAATCAATAGCACTTCTTGCCCCCTGCTGCAGCCTAGTTCCAGTGCCTCAGCATTGGTATCAAATGGAGGAATAGTGCCCAATCATTGGTCTCAGTGGGAGGAATAGTGCCCCATCATTGGTGTCAGTGGGAGGAATAGTGCCCCCTCATTGGTATCAGTGGGAGGAATAGTGCCCCATCATTGGTATCAGTGGGAGGAATAGTGCCCCATCATTGCTGTCTTTGAAAGGAATAGTCCCCATCATTGGTATATTTTGGAGAAATAGTGGCCCATCATTGGTGTCAGTGGGAGGTATGGTGCCCCATCATTGGTATCAGTGAGAGGTATAGTGTCCCATCATTGGTGTCAGTGGGAGGTATAGCGTCCCATCATTGGTGTTAGTGGAAGGAATAGTGCCCCATCATTTGTATCATTTGCAGGAATAGTGCTCATTCATTGGTCTCAGTGGGAGGAATAGTACCCCATCATTGGTGTCAACGAAAGGAATAGTGCCTCATAATTGCTGTCTATGGAGGGAATATTGCCCTATCACCAGCATCAGTGGGTGGATTAGTGCCCCATCATTGTTATCAGTGGGAGGAATAGTACCCCATCATTGGCATCAAGGAGAGGAATAGTTTCCCATTGTTGGTGTCAGTGGAAGGAATAGAGCCCCATCATTTGTATCATTTGGAGGAATAGTGCTCATTCATTGGTCTCAGTGGGAGGATTAGTGTCCTATCATTTGGTATTAGTGGAAGGAATAGTACCCCATCACTGGTGTCAACAAGAGGAATAATGCCTCATAATTGCTGTCTAAGGGAGGAATATTGCCCTATCACCAGCATCAGTGGGGGATTAGTGACCCATCATTGGTATCAGTGGGAGGAATAGTACCCCATCATTGGTGTCAGTGGGAGGAATAGTACCCCATCATTAGCATCAAGAGGAGGAATAGTTTCCCATTGTTGGTGTCAGTGGGAGGAATAGTGCCCCATCATTGTTATCAGTGGGATGAATAGTGCCCCATCACTGGTATCAAGGGGAGTAATAGTACCCCATTGTTGGTGTCAGTGGGAGGAATAGTGCCCAATGATTATCAAGGGGAGGAATAGTACCCCATTGTTGCTGTCAATGGGACGAATAGTGCCTTATCATTGTTACCAGTGGGAGGAATAGTACCCCATCATTGGCATCAAGGGGAGGGAAAGTTTCCCATTGTTGGTGTCAGTGGGAGGAATAGTGTCCCATCATTGGTATCAGTGGGAGGAATAGTGCCCCATCATTGGTATCAGTGGGAGGAATAGTGCCCCATCATTGTTATCAGTGGGATGAACAGTGCCCCATCATTGGTATCAAGGGGAGTAATAGTACCCCATTGTTGGTGTCAGTGGAAGGAATAGTGCCTTATCATTGCTATCAGTAGGAGGAATAGTTCCCAATGATTGGTCTAAGAGGTAGAAATAATGCTTTTTATCAGTGGGAGACAATTTCCCCTAGGGGCCGGATAAAGGCAAGCAAAGTAACTCAGTTTGCAGACCACTAGCCTAGAGCATTTTTCAAAATTTCAGCTGCGTACGAGTCTATAAAGAATTCTTCAACGCTTACAGATGTGCTAATGATGCCCCAAATCTCAGAGGCAGATTGAGACTTGTGGCTAGAAAATGAAGTGCTACTTTCAATGCCATCAAAGGGTTTCATAATTAGGGTAGCATTGGGTTTTATCTTCCATGCTACATGTAGTAGTGGCCTGTTGGATGTACAGGTCAATTATCAAAAATGTTTCCAAAAAAGTTTGCTGTTATCATTCTACTTTTATTCCTCATTGAAAGTGTTGGTGTCTGTGTCCCGCTAGGGGGGTTCACCATGTCCTGGTGACCATTGTGACTATTACTGAAGGTGATGGGAAATCCCAGAACGCAAGAACAAGAGTAGAGGGGGAATCTTCCAGTGGAGAAACGTGTTCCATTGACAGCTATGGAGGGATTTCCCTTACTTTAGAACTATTTTCTATCACTTCCTGTTGTGGGACAGGAAGTGGAAGGACATCTCTCCAATGGACTACCCATGACATAAAAGTGGCAAGGGATTTACTAATTCTCTATTCTTTAAAAAAAATGGATAGATATATTTTAAGCTTTTATGCTTCTGTCCCCAAGTGGAATTTGATACTTCCAGTTGCTATTTTTTTTTCTATGATTACCATGTTCTACTTCTATTTCATTTTAATCTGAATATACCTGAAAGAAGAAAATTGAAGCCTTGGTCACCTACCGGCTGAGCCTGAGTAGTTTCCTACTGTTAGCCGATAGAATGTAGATCTGGGGCCAATGTTGAAGGTGTCATAAATTGCAAAGGCTGTGGCATTGGAAAAGTCCACCAGATTAATAATTAGTTTGCATTTTCTGTTCTCCTGGTTAGTCAGGAAGTTCATCTTTTTCAGCCCCAACCAATGTTCACCTGTATCAGAAAAAAAAAATATTAACACTTAACATTAAATAATGAAAAAATAATTACTAAAAACAATATGTAGCGCTTAGTCACTCCACGTTTACACAGAAAGTAATAAAAGTTCTCAAGGAAAAGTCCATACAATGTGACCATATGTTAAATAAAAGCCACATCTTCAAAAAGGTGATGTGCCGCCAAGGAGAAGAAAGGAGGAATCCTCCACCATCACCACTCACAGCCTCTTACCAGAGAAAGTGACCACAGATCACGCGGTCAAAAACAGAGAGTATGGAATACCAATGGATATATTGGATCCGAAATCTTCTCCGGCAAAAAGACAACTCCACAGCTGGTAACTCGATGATAATGATCCAGTGTTGCACCTCAAAGATAATGGGACGTGTGCAAAGAGAACAAAGGCTCCTCACAGTGTAGTATGTAAAATAATCCGAAATTTACTAAAAGTAATACACTTACAAACG
This sequence comes from Staurois parvus, assembly GCF_062004578.1. Lineage (NCBI taxonomy): Eukaryota > Metazoa > Chordata > Amphibia > Anura > Ranidae > Staurois > Staurois parvus. The sequence goes on from NW_028318946.1 coordinate 1,238,971, forward strand.
TATGATGAAATTAGCATGTGAAATCATAGAAGTTTCCAACCAACAAAATGGCCGCAGTGCGTGATGACGTCATAAGCCGTAGCTCCAGCCTACTCGTTTAATCACAAGAAGACGTCATCAAGGGCATGGCCTACGATGCCCATCACGCTATAAATAGTCACAGGGCGGAAAAGAGCCTGTGGCACTTGCACTTCCAGACCGGAACCTCGGATGGATAGCCAAACCGGATGTCACGATGACACCATAGAAAAGAGCCTATGTAACTTGCACTCCACAGACCCGAACCACGGATGGCTAGCCAAACTGGATGTCATGATGGCACCATAAAAAAGAGCCTATGTAACGTGCGCTCCACAGACCGGAACTGTGGATGGCTAGCTAAACTGGATGTCATGACGACACCATAGAAAAGAGCCTATGTAATGTGCGCTCCACAGACCGGAACCATGGATGGCTAGCCAAACCGGATGTCATGAAGACACCATAGAAAAGAGCCTATGTAATGTGCGCTCCACAGACCAGAGCCATGGATGGCTAGCCAAACTGGATGACATGACGACACCATAGAAAAGAGCCTATGTAATGTGCGCTCCACAGACCAGAGCCATGGATGGCTAGCCAAACTGGATGACATGACGACACCATAGAAAAAAGCCTATGTAACTTGCACTCCACAAACTGGAACCACAGATGGATAGCCAAACCAGATGTCATGACGACACCATAGAAAAGAGCCTATGTAACCTGTGCTCCACAGACCGGAGCCATGGATGGCTAGCCAAACTGGATGTCATGATGGCACCATAGAAAAAAGCCTATGTAATCTGCGTTCCACAGACTGGAACCATGGATGGCTAGCCAAACCAGATGTCATGACGACACCATAGAAAAGAGCCTATGTAACTTGCGCTCCACAGACCGGAACCACGGATGGATAGCCAAACCGGATGTTATGATGAGACCATAGAAAAGAGCCTATGTAACCTGCACTCCACAGACCGGAACCACGGATGGCTAGCAAAACCAGATGTCATGACAGCACCATAGAAAAGAGCCTATGTAACCTGTGCTCCACAGACCGGAACCATAAAGATATAAACAAACCAGATGTCACAACGACACCACAGAATAAAACAAAAGCCAAAATTAAAATACTAAACTATAACATAATGAACATTTTTTTTTAATTTTTGGTAACAATTCCCCATAAATGACAAATACTATAACAAACGTTATGGCCCAATATATCATCTAGTGGTTGAAAACTATAAAGGCATATCCGACTACAGGTCGCTATACATTTTCTGGTTCAATAAGCCATCTGGTGGTTGGAAACTATAGAAATATATCAAGCTGCACAGCGTCATCTTGTGGTTGGAAAACAATATATGAACATTATAAAAGCAAAAAATATAAAATACAAGATATAGTATAAATTAACAAGTGACATTTAATAGCCTCAACCCATCAAAAGGTGGGTTGAGGCTACCAAAATCTAATGAATAAATAACCTAACAAATACACAATTCAAATTAATTTAAATCAATGTAACATACATTGGCTAGCCATCCGTGGTTCTGGTCTGTGGAGAGCAGGTTACATAGGCTCTTTTCTATGGTGTCGTTGTGACATCCGGTTTGGCTATCCATCTGTGGTTTCGGTCTGTGGAGAGCAGGTTACATAGGCTCTTTTCTATGGTGTCGTTGTGACATCCGGTTTGGCTATCCATCCGTGGTTTCGGTCTGTAGAGCGCAGGTTACATAGGCTCTTTTCTATGGTGTCGTCGTGACATCCAGTTTGGCTAGCCATCCATGGTTCCGGTCTGTTAACCCCAGGTTACATAGATTCTGTTCTATGGTGCCGTCATGACATCCGGTTTGGCTAACCATCCATGGTCCTGGTCTGTGGAGCGCAGGCTACATAGGCTCTTTTCTGTGGTGTCGTCATGACATACGGTTTGGCTAGCCATCCATGGTTCCCGTCTGTGGAGTGCAGGTTAAATAGGCTCTTTTCTATGGTGCCATCATGACATCCAGTTTGGCTAGCCATCCGTGGTTCCGGTCTGTGGAGCCCAGGTTACATAGGCTCTTTTCTATGGTGCCATCGTGACATCTAGTTTGGCTAACCATTAGTGGTTCCGGTCTGTGGCGCGCAGGTTACATAGGCTCTTTTCTATGGTGCCGTCATGACATCCGGTTTGACTATCCATCCATGGTTCCGGCCTGTGGACTGCAGCTTACATAGGCTCTTTTCTGTGGTGTCGTCATGACATACGGTTTGGCTAGCCATCCATAGTTCCGGTCTGTGGAGTGCAGCTTACATAGGCTCTTTTCTGTGGTGTCGTCATGACATCCGGTTTGGCTATCCATCCATGGTCCTGGTCTATGGAGCGCAGGTTACATAGGCTCTTTTCTATGGTGCCATCATGACATCCAGTTTGGCTAGCCATCCATGGTTCTGGTCTGTGGAGTGCAAGTTACATAGGCTCTTTTCTATGGTGTCGTCATGACATCCAGTTTGGCTAGCCATCCGTGGTTCCGGTCTGTGGAGCGCAGGTTACATAGGCTCTTTTCTATGGTGCCGTCATGACATCCGCTTTGGCTAGCCATCCATGGTTCTGGCCTCTGGAGTGCAAGTTTCACAGACTCGTTTCCACCCTGTGACTATTTATAGCATGATGGGCATCGTAGGCCATGCCCGACGACATCTTGTGATGAAACGAGTAGGGTGGAGCTACAGCTTATGACGTCATCACGTACCGTGGCCCTTTTTTTGGTTGGAAACTTCTATGATTTCACATGCTAATTTCATCATATGTTTGTAAGTGTATTACTTTTATTACATTTCGGATTATTTTACATACTACACTGTGAGGAGCCTTTGTTCTCTTTGTACACGTCCCGTTATCTTTGAGGTGTAACACTAGGATCATTATCATCGAGTTACCAGCTGTGGAGTTGTCTTTTTGGCGGAGAAGATTTAGGATCCAATATATCCATTGGTATCCCATTCCTGCCGTTTTTGACCGCAGTTAAAGCCCAACAGAGATGCTAATACTTCCCCACCAGGGAGGACCGGGAACCTTTGACCTGCAAATCCAACCAACTAACCTTTTCATTGCAGGCTAGTAGGGAATCTGTAGAATAAAGAAAGTCTACCACCATGGTGCCCACACTGATTGGTTGACATGAAAAAGTTGGATGTTTATTTAGGACACAGTTTTTCACACTTTCCAGCATTAGCTTCCTTCGCTGCTCTTGGCGTTCAAGGAATTTGGTGCAGGAAGACTTCCTCTGCCAGGTGTTGTGCTTCAAGTCTGAATGAGGAGCAGGTAGCTATACTATATTGCCGAAAGTATTGGCCTCGCCCTCCCAATCATGTAATTCAGGTGTTCCAATCCCCTCCATGGCCACAGGTGTATACAATCAAGCCCCTAGGCATGCAGACGGCTTCTACAAACATTGGTGTAAGAATGGGTCGCTCTCAGGAGCTCAGTGACTCCAAGCGTGGTCCCGTGATAGGTGGCCACCTGGGCAATAAGTCCATCCGTGACATTTCCTGGCTACTAAATATTCCACGCTCAACTGTTAGTGGGATTATAACAAAGTGGAAGCGACTGGGAACAACAGCCACTCAGCCACCAAGTGGTAAGCCAAGTAATATGACAGAGCGGGGTCAGCGCATGCTGAAGCGCACAGTGTGCAGAAGTCACCAACTGTCTGCAGAGTCAATAGCTAAAGACCTCCAAACTTGGTGTGGCCTTCAGATGAGCCCAACAACAGTGCGTAGAGAGCCTCATGGAATGGGTTTCCATGGCCGAGCAGCTGCATCCAAGCCGTCCATCACCAAGTGCAATGCAAAGCGTCGGATGCCGTGGTGTAAAGCATGCCACCACTGGACTCTAGAACAGAGGAGACGTGTTCTCTGGAGTGACCAATCACGCTTCTCTGTCTGGCAATCCGATGGACGTGTCTGGGTTTGGCCGTTGCCAGGAGAACGGTACTTGCCTGACTGCATTGTGTAAAGTTTGGTGGAGGGGGGATTATGGAGTGGGGTTGTTTTTCAGGGGTTGGGCTTGGCCCCCTAGTTCCAGTGAAGGGAACACTTAAGGCGCCAGCATACCAAGACATTTAGTTGGACAATTTCATGCTCCCAACTTTGTGGGAACAGTTTGGGGATGGCCCTTTCTTGTTCCAACATGACTGCACACCAGTGCACAAAGCAAGGTCCATAAAGACATGGAGGAGCCAGTTTGGGGTGGAGGAACTTGACTGTCCTGCACACAGTCCTGACCTCAACCCCATAGAACACCTTTGAGATGAATTAGAGTGGAGACTGTGAGCCAGGCCTCCTCCCCCGACATCAGCGCCTGACCTGACAAATGTGCTTCTGGAAGAATGGTCCAACCTTCCCATAGACACCCTCCTAAACCTTGTGGACGGCCTTCCCAGAAGAGTTGAAGCTGTTATAGCTGCAAAGGGCGGGGCCAACTCAATATTGAACCCTACGGACTAAGACTGGGGGGCCATTAAAGGTCATGTGTGTGTAAAGGCCGGCGGCCCAATACTTTTGGCAATATATTGTATATTATCCACAACATATGTCCCTTCGGATAAAAGCTCAAATGTCGGAATGGTGGAGTATCTACACCTGGGGCCACCAGCTCAACATATCCTATTAGTACTGCCCCCCCTGGGCCCAATCCACCCCTGTATCCCACTCCATCACAAACAAGTAAAAAAGGATTAGGTTGCATTTACTTCAATAGTAATTGTACAAACAGCAGAATGGACTGCTTACCGTTGACATTTCCAAATCCCTGCTCATAGCTGTTCCATAGTTTATTGAAACGCAGTCCATTTAACCCATTGCGGAACTGTATACGGGTCCAACCTCCGCAATGTGTTATGTCACAGAAGACCTGCAGGGGGAGTACAAAGCATCGATCTTAATGGTGTCATAAACCAGCTCAAGCAGTATAGAAATTTATGGAAAATATATATTTTTTTAATTATTATTTATTTATTACAGGTACTTGTATAGAGCTTTCAATTTACTCAACGCCTTACATACAGTATATATTGTATATTAATATCAGTCCCTGACCCTCAAGGGGCTTGCAGTCTAAGGTCCCTGACCCTCAAGGAGTGTACAATCTAAGGTCCCTAACCCTCAAGGAGCGTATAATCTAAGGTCCCTAACCCTCAAGGGGTGTACAATCTAAGGTCCCTAACCCTCAAGGAGCGTACAATCTAAGGTCCCTAACCCTCAAGGGGTGTACAATCTAAGGTCCCTAACCCTCAAGGGGTGTACAATCTAAGGTCCCTAACCATCAAGGACCATACAATCTAAGGTCCCTGACCCTCAAGGAGCGTACAATCTAAGGTCCCTGACCCTCAAGGAGCGTACAATCTAAGGTCCCTAACCCTCAAGGGGCGTACAATCTAAGGTCCCTAACCCTCAAGGGGAGTACAATCTAAGGTCCCTAACCCTCAAGGGGTGTACAATCTAAGGTCCCTGACTCTCAAGGGGAGTACAATCTAAGGTCCCTGACCCTCAAGGACCATACAATCTAAGGTCCCTAACCCTCAAGGGGCGTAAAATCTAAGGTCCCTGACCCTCAAGGAGCGTACAATCTAAGGTCCCCGACCCTCAAGGAGCGTACAATCTAAGGTCCCTAACCCTCAAGGAGCGTACAATCTAAGGTCCCTAACCCTCAAGGAACGTACAATCTAAGGTCCCTAACCTTCAAGGAACGTACAATCTAAGGTCCCTGACCCTCAAGGAACGTACAATCTAAGGTCCCTAACCCTCAAGGAACGTACAATCTAAGGTCCCTGACCCTCAAGGGGCATACAATCTAAGGTCTCTAACCCTCAAGGGGCGTACAATACCTAACTCACATTCATACACATACTAGAGCCAGAGTAGACAGGATCCAATTAACCTACCAGCATGTCGTTGGAGTGTGGGATGAAACCCACGCAGGCACAGGGAGAACATGGTAAACTCCAGGCAGGTGGTGCTGTT
>NW_028318946.1:1727500-1732500 GCF_062004578.1 Staurois parvus
AACATGCAGATCAGTCATCATTTGTTAGACGCATTTCTGCTGAATTTGTTGTTGTATTCTGTCTCTCAGTGTTACACCGAACATTCCATTGTTAGACCGATCATTTCTGTGTGAGTGAGCAAACATTCAAAATCAGCCGGGGAGCAAATACGCATTTCCTTCACTATATATATATATATATATATATATATATGTAGTAATCAGTTTTCTTTCAGTTCTCCTTTAAGCCTGGATGACAAATAGATTTGTACACAAGATAACAATTTGCCTTGGGGGGGTTAATTTAAAAATAAAAGTTTGGTGATCTCCACCCAACGTGTCATCAGCTCATAGCTATGTCAAGAATAGGCTGTGCCTATCTTTGTTGCGGAGCGGAGAATGCTGGTTATATACACCTAAACGTAAAAGTCGGGACATTTCATGAAGACGGAAATGACATTTATTCTATATTTTCAGTGGAGAAGGTAAAGGTTTTTTGCAGCTTTCAAAGTCTAGGAGATGGGTGGGAGATGCTGGAGAAGGTGTGGGGTGCATAGACTCTGAGCAGGCACTTTACATACACAGAAGGACCTTTTGAGGTGCTTTGGACCAGACCCTACAGAAGATGTAGGTGCCTCCAAACCAGTGAAGTACATCCAAAGGCATGTATTTCAATGAAAAAACATCCAACCAGGGGTGGACTGACAACTCATGGGGCCCCCAGGCAATAGGGGATCATGGGGCCCCTGTGCCCTTGCCCAAACTCAAAAAAGCCTATGAAAAAGGTACCAGGGGCATCTCATAGGGCCCCCTACTGACCCCGGGCCCTCAGGCAGTGCTCGAGTTTCCAAATGGTCAGTCCGCGCCTGCATCCAACACATTTCAGGGGGGGGGGTTTAAATCATCCCATTAACGGAATTGAAATTATGGATAGAATTAGAGGGCATAGTCCAGTGTTGTCACCATCGGGGAACCCGACCTGAGAAATGCCACGCAGCCAACACTGGTGCACGTAGACAAGCTGTAGGAGATCCACCACAATGAGATGTAACAAAGGATGTCAAAAAAGTTCAAAGTAGTATTTTATATTTAAAAATGGATACATACTGTAATTAAATTGTATATATAAAAACATCAGCATGTGACTACCACAGATATTGGAAATATGTATCCTATTATCAATATTCATCATAGATTAGCACAGGCGTACCTCGGTTTACGAACGCCTCGGTAAACATAATTTTTGGTTTACGAATGAAAATCCATTGAAAATAATGACTCGGTCTACAAATTTTTTTTCGCAATATGAAGTGTTTATAGAGCCGGCCCCGTGCCTTTTGAACCAATAAGACGTTTTTTTTACTTTTTTCTGATTTTCTGCCCTCCGGAACGGATTAATTTGTTTTAGTGCATTTCCGAATTAATTTTTAATCATGTCCCTGTACAGTATTTATGCCTTTAACCATTAGCCGCCCGGCCAATGGCCGTTTGGCGGCTTCAGAAGTGTCTCTCCACTCCGGGTGCACGCCATTTGGCGTGTTCCCGCACATGCGCCGTTTGCGCTAATGCAGAGCGGCGCAGCAGTGCGATCTGTCACCGGCCGTGCACCTCGGACACGGCCGATGACAGATCCGAGTACCGGCTCCTGTTGCTGGTACCATGTGACCTGCTGTGACCAATCACAGCAGGTCACATGACAGTTGTATACAATGGATGGCTTCATTCATGATGCCATCCATTGTATACTAGTGCCTAGCTAGGAATGGTCACAGCTAATCACATGCACATGTCATGTGATTAGCTGTGACCAAATCACAGCTAAGCACAAAAAAAAAAAAAAAAGCTGAATGAATCGATTTCATTCAGCTAAATGCTTGCTTATAGCAAAGTAATTATTTGCTATAAGCAAATTGTGTAAAAAAAAAAAATATATACTGATCACTTCCCCAAAGTAGTACAATGTTACTATGGTAACATTGTACTACTTTGGTCATAGTAAAATATGAAAAAAAAATCTTAAAAAATAAAAAAAAATTTAATAAAAAATTAAATATAATAAAAAAATTTAAAAAAATTTAAAATATATATATATATTTTTTTTTTTTCATACTGTCACCAGTCAGTGTCCCTGTTCACCGCCATGCCAGTTATATGATGGCGCTGTACTGCACTGGTGACAGTATGTAAAAAAAAAAATAGTGAAAATAATTTTTTTAATTTTTTCATTTTCCGAAAAATTATGACAAAAAAATCCAACTTCAAAAAACTCGCCATGCCTCTTATGAAGTACGTCGGACTGTCTACTCTGCAAAAAGGGGTCATTTGGGGATATCTGTACTGTTCTGACATTCTTGGACCTCAAGAAATTAGATTGGCTGTCAGTACTTCAGGATTGATCAATATTCAGATCTATACCATAGTTTGTGAACTCTATAACTTTCCTACAAACTAAAAAATACATCCTAATTTGGGTTATTTTCACCAAAGACATGTAGCAGAATACATCTCGGCCTAAATTTATGAAGAACAATTATTTATTTGTAAACTTTTATAACAGAAACAAAGAAAAACGTGTTTTTTTTTCAAAATTTTTGGTCTTTTTTTGTTAATTTAGCAAAAAATAAAAACCCCAGCGGTGATTAAATACCACCAAAAGAAAGCTCTAGTTGTGTGAAGAAAATGATAAAATTTTAGTTTGGGTACAATGTTGTATGACCGCGCAATTGTCATTCAAAGTGTGAGAGCGCTGAAACCTTAAAAATGGCCTGGGCAGGAAGGGGTAAAATTGCCCGGTATTGAAATGGTTAAAGTGCAATTTATAAAGAGTTTTGAACAGATAAGACTTTTTTTTTACTTTTTTCTGATTTTCTGACCTCCGGAACTTATTAATTGGTTTTCACGGCATTTACAAATTTGTTTTTTAAATTATGTCCCTGTACAGTATTTAAGCCTTTAAAATGCACTATATAAAGAGTTTTAAACAGATAAGACTTTTTTTTTAATTTTTTTTCTGATTTTCTGACCTCGAGAATGGATTAATTGGTTTTCAATGCATTTACAAATTAATTTTTAATCATGTCCCTGTACAGTATTTATGCCTTTAAAGTGCACTATATAAAGAGTTTTGAACAGATAAGACTTTTTTTTTACTTTTTTCTGATTTTCTGACCTCCGGAACGGATTAATTGGTTTTCAATGCATTCCTATGGGAAACCGTGTTTCGGTTTACAAATTTTTCGCAATACGAAACTTCCCGCAGAACACATTAAATTCATAAACCGAGGTATGCCTGTATATATATATATATATATATATATATATATATATATATATATATATATATATATATATACACAGTTGTGTTCAAAATACTAGCAGTCAGACATCACTAACCTGACCAATCACTGTTTCTGGTGGAAATGATATTTCTACATGGCAAATAATTTCCTAGCAGGTGTAGTAGAGTAATAGAAATCCAACAGACCCAACAGTCATGACATGCATGCTGCTGATTCTGTGTCATTGAATCACTCATTGAAAGGGGCATGTTCAATATAATAGCAGTGTGGAGTTCTATTAGTGAGGTCATTCATTCTTTGAAAAACAGGTGGCAATTATTGCCCTTATTTAAGGAAGGAAGGCAGCAAATGTTGTACATGCCGGTTACAGTGCATTTCTCTCTGAAATTCTGCGGAAAATGGGTGGTTCCAGACATTGTTCAGAAGAGCAGCGTACTTTGATTAAAAAGTTGATTGGAGAGGGGAAAACATATAAAGAAGTGCAGAAAATGATCGGCTGCTCAGCTAAAATGATCGCAAATGCTTTAAAATGGCAACCAAAACCTGAAAGACGGAAGAAAGCGAAAAACTACCATTGGAATGGATAGAAGAATAGCCAAAATGGCGCGGACTCAGCCAACAATCAGCTCCAGGAAGATGAAAGAAGGTGTGACGTTCCCTGTGAGGACTGTTACAATTAGAAGACGCCGATGTGAAGCCAAGCTATCTGCAAGAAGTCCCCGCAAAGTCCCACTGTTGGAAAAAAGACGTGCTGAAGAGGTTACAATCTGCCAAAGAGCACATTGACCGGCCTAAAGAGAAATGGCGCAACATTTTGTGGACTGATGAAAGTAAGATTGTTCTTTTTGGGTCTAGTGGGCGGAGACAGTTTGTCAGACGACCCCCAAACACTGAATCCAAGCCACAGTACACTGTGAAGACTGTGAAGCATGGTGGTGCAAGCATCATGATATGGGGATGTTTCTCATACTACGGTGTTGGGCCTATTTATCGCATACCAGGGATCATGGATCAGTTTGAATCCATCAGAATACTTGAAGAGGTCATGCTGCCTTATGCTGAAGAGGAAATGCCCTTGAAATGGGTGTTCCAACAAGACAACGACCCCAAACACACCAGTAAACGTGCAACATCTTGGTTCCAGACCAACAAGATTGACGTTATGGAGTGGCCAGCCCAATCCCCGGATCTTAATCCAATAGAAAACTTGTGGGGTGACATCAAAAATGCCGTTTCTGAGGCAAAACCAAGAAATCGAGAAGAACTGTGGAATGTGGTCCAATCATCCTGGGCTGGAATACCTGATCACAGGGGCCAGAAGTTGGGTGACTCCATGCAACACAGATGTACAGCAGTTCTCAGAAACAGTGCGACTACAACCAAATATTCATGAAGTCATTCAAAGGAAAGCAAAATCTTCAAACATTTCTCAGTTTATATAGTGAATGTTTGAGTTTGTAAAGAAGAATACAAACACTGCGATTTTTTTGAACCGTCTAATATTCACTTTTCTTCAATTTGTTTTAGAGGAACAACACAAATTTGATGTATTTTTCTTCATGTTTTGATTTGGAATAGAATGTGTCGTGTTCCCAATGCATTTGTGTGGATGGAAATAAAAGTATTAGAAGGATTTTAGCTTTATTCACTTTTTTCAACACACTGCTATTATTTTGAACATAACTGTATATGTCTATATATATATATCCTAACTATCTATCT